>NW_021703779.1:69312663-69355270 GCF_005190385.1 Monodon monoceros | reverse complement strand
AAAAGGATCATACAACATGATCAAGTGGTGTTTATCCCAGGAATGCAAGGATTCTTCAATATATGCAAACCAATCAATGTGATACACCATATTAACAAACTGAAGGATAAAAACCATATGATCATCTCGTAGATGATCATAGATTCAGAAAAACCTTTCAACAAAATTCAACACCCAATTATGATAAAAACCCTCCAGAAAGTAGGAATAGAGGGAACTTACCTTGACATAATAAAGGCCATATATGAAAAACCCACAGCCTACATTGTTCTCAATAGTGAAAAACTGAAATATCTCCACAAAGATCAGGAACAAGACAAGGTTGCCCATTCTCACCATTATTATTCAACATGGTTTTAAAAGTTTTAGCCACAGCAGTCAAAGAAGAAAAATAAACAAAAGAATCCAAATTGGAAAAGAGGAAGTGAGGCTGTCACTGTTTGCAGATGCCAGGATACTATACATAGAGAATCCTAAAGATGCTACCAGAAGATTACTAGAAGTAATCAATGAATTTGGTAAAGATGCATGATACAAAATTAATGCACAGAAATCTCTTTCATTCCTATACACTAATGATGAAAAATCTGAAAGAGAAATTAATGAAACACTCCCATTTACCATTGCCACAAAAATAATAAGATACCTAGAAATAAACCTACCTTAGGACACAAAAGACCTGTATGAAGAAAACCATAAGACACTGATAAATGAAATTAAAGATGATACAAAAAGATGGAGATATATACCATGTACTTAGTTTGGAAAGCTCAATATTGTGAAAATTACTATACTACCCAAAGCAATCTACAGATTCAATGCAATCCCTATCAAACAACCAATGGTATTTTTCACAGAACTAGAACAAAAATTTCACAATTTGTATGGATACACCAAAGACCCCAAATAGCCAAAGCAATCTTGAGAAAGAAAAACGCAGCTGGAGGAATCAGGCTATACTACAAAGCTACAGTAATCAAGACAGTATGGTACTGGCACAAAAACAGAAATATAGATCAATGGAACAGGATAGAAAGCCCAGAGATAAACCCACACACATATGGTCACCTTATTTTTGGTAAAGGAGGCAAGAATATGCAATAGAGAAAAGACAGCCTCTTCAATAATTGGTGCTGGGAAAATTGAACAGCTACATGTAAAAGAATGAAATTGGAACACTCCATAACACCATGCACAAAAATAAATTCAAAATGGATTAAAGATCTAAATGTAAAGCCAGACACTATAAAACTCTTAGAGGAAAATATAGGCAGAAGACTCTATGATATAAATCACAGCAAGATCTTTTTGAACCACCTCCTGGAGAATTGGAAATAAAAACAAAAATAAACAAATGGGACCTAATGAAACTTACAAGCTTTTGCATAGCAAAGGAAACCATAAACCTGATGTAAAGACAGCCCTCAGAATTGGAGAAAATATTTGCAAATGAAGCAACTGCCAAAGATTAATCTCCAAAATTTACAAGCAGCTCATGCAGCTCAATATCAAGTAAACAAACAACCCAATCCACAAAAGGGCAGAAGACCTACATAGACATTTCCCCAAAGAAGATATACAGATTGCCAACAATCACATGAAAGAATGCTCAACATCACTAATCATTAAAGAAATGCAAATCAAAACTACAATGAGGTATCACCTCACATCAGTCAGAAAGGCTATCACCAAAAATCTACAAACAGTAAATGCTGGAGAGAGTGTGGATAAAAGGGAACCCTCCTGCACTGTTGGTGGGAATGCAAAATGATACAGCCACTATGGAGAACAGTATGGAGGTTCCTTAAAAAACTAAAAGTAGAACTACCATACAACACAGCAATCTCACTACTGGGCATATACCCTGAGAAAACCATAATTCAGAAAGATTCATATACCACAATATTCATTGCAGCTCTATTTACAATAGCCAGGAGATGGAGACAATCTAAGTGTCCATCAACAGATGAATGGATAGAGAAGATGTGGCAAATACATACAATGGAATATGACTCACAATAAAAAGAAATGAAATTGAGTTATTTGTAGTGAGGTGGATGGACCTACATTCTGTCATACAGAGCGAAGTAAGTCAGAAGGAGAAAAACAAATACGGTATGCTAACACATATATATGGAATATTAAAAAAAATGGTTTTGAACAACCTAGGGTAGGACAGGAATAAAGTTGCAAACTTAGATAATGGACTTGAGGACACCCGGAGAGGGAATGGTAAGCTAGCTACCAAATGTAAAATAGATAGCTAGTGTGAAGCAGCTGCATAACACAGGGAGATCAGCTCTGTGCTTTGTCACCACCTAGAGGGGTGGGATAGGGAGGGTGGGAGGGAGATGCAAGAGGGAGGATATATTGGGATATATGTATATGTATAGCTGTTTCACTTTGTTATAAAGCAGAAACTAACACCCAGTGTAAAGCAATTATACCCCAATAAAGATGTTAAAAATAAAAGATTTAGACATTGACAAGAATTATATGCAATGAGAATATATGCAATATCTGCAATATATATGCATTGGGAATATATTATTTCAATATAATTTATTAATTCATGCATTTGCCACCTTTAATTATATTTATTGTTATTTTCTAATTAATATTTTTAATACTATAAGAATTAATAATACATTAATATAATACATTTTATTTGTTTTCTTTTCTTATTGGATTTTAGTTGCTTTAAAATGTTGTGCTAGCTTCTGCTGTATAGCAAAGTGAATCAGTATATGCATACATATATCCACTCACTTCTAAATTTCCTTCCCATTTAGGTCACCACAGGTCATTGAGTAGAGCTCCCTGTGTTATACAGTAGGTTCTTATTAGTTATCCTTTTTATACATAGTAGTGTATGCATGTCAATGCCAATCTCCCAATTCTTCCCACCCCCCTTCCCCCCTTGGTAACTATAAGTTTGTTCTCTACATCTATGACTTTATTTCTGCCTTGCAAATAAGTTAATCTGTACCATTTTTCTAGATTCCACATGTAAGTGATATTATACAATATTTGTTTTTCTCTTTTTGACATACTTCACTATGTATGACAATCTCTAGGTCCATCCACATCTCTGCAAATGGCACTATTTCATTCATTTTTATGGCTGAGTAATGTTCCATTGTGTATATATACCACATTTTCTTTATCCATTCCTCTGTTGATTGACATTTAGGGTTAATATAATACATTTTATTATTATATAATGCATTTTAAATTTATACTTCATACGAGCATATGCTTATGCTTTCCTATATACAAGCATATATATGTATTAACTCTATGTATCACAGAAAGACTAGTGAATGAACATTGTACTTGTTCTAACATAGACATGTGAGTAATTCACAGGCATTTTTTGGGGGAAAATAAAAGATACAATGTGGTCACATATGGTAAGTTGATAAATTTGAGTATTAAAACAGTGATTCCACCCACACAATGCCTCACACCTTGAAAAAACAGATAAAATAGAAATTCAGACATTTTCCCTATACTCAAAGAAAAGCATTCAGAGAATTGGGTTATTTTGTCCTTTTTATTTTGATAGTTGGCATCACATAAACTCTATTAGTCCAAAACTATTTCTTACAACACATGAATTATTTACGTATATAAGCTGTAAACTAAAAAATTCAAGGGTAGGCACTAGGTGAGGTGCCAATGGGAAAGGAATCTAGAGAGAAATGACTGCTAATATAGACTGGTGACTATATGTTGTCTAACCGTGAAACAATAGACTAGAGACAGCTGGGAAAGAAATTTTAAAATGGCAAATTCCACACAGAAGAAGTGAATTTCCTTTTCCCCTGCAAAATCAGTGAAGTCTCACTTTTACTGAGTCAAGGGGGGAAAGTAGATAAACAACTAACACAGGCAGAATTTAATGACACAACAACTAATTCAAGAAATATAGGAAGAAAGGCCATGTGGCTATCAAAATGAGGGAATAGAGAAGGCACAATATCAGGATAAATTTGGATGGAAAGAATTCTTATATTTTCATTCATTATGATAGCATGCACAAGATTAGAAACAGCGTAAGAGGCAGAGCTATGAAATTCATATATCAACCACTGATATAATGTTATTTTATAGTAATTACTTTTATAATTATATAGTGTTCTAGTCCCATATTTCCAATATTCTGAAGAGTTCTTGGAGAGAGCCTATTCCAACAAAGTACCACGAACCTATTTGACTGGGGAATTTATATTTTGAAAAGGGAAATTGAAAAAATATTAACTAAATGTGTTATGGTATTGCTCAACATAGAGCTCTACTAATACTTGTACTCATGAGTATGAATGACACTTCATGAACATTTTCATTATGTATACATAGGAGCTTAATGCCAAGTCAAAATCCAGCTTAAAAAATAATTGAAAATTACCCAGAAAATCAATGATGATACAAAAGGAGCTTTCTGGGGTAAATTCAATTCAGTATGTCTAAAAGTTAATGGCAAAGATTTATACACATTATCTACAAGTTGCAATAAATAATATGGCACAACTTCAAAAAAATGAAAAGAGGAAAAGCAATCAACATGCATAATTTTTATTGTGCTTAGACTGTGAAATTATGTTATTGTTTTTATCTAAGGAAACACTGAAAGTAAATTCTGTTGGTTTTCTCTTTCCATCTACTCCTTTGGTGATTTTCTTCCTTTCACCCGGTGTATGATGTGGTAATAATTTTAGCATAATGAAACACTGTGGTTATGATAGAAAAGGAAATCAGTACTGTTAAGAATAAGGCCTTTTTTTCTTAAGCATGTCCCATTCTGAAGAACCTTGAAAGATCTAAACCTATTCCTAAGAAAGATTATTATTGTCTTCATGGTCTACGACTGGCTTCCCAGAATGGAGGCAGGGTTAATGGCTTTCATGGGCTTAACTTCATTATTTGTTGCAAGAATGAAACTTCCTGCAAGAATAAGCCAGGACCCCAGTGGATAGGGGTATACAGAAGTAAACAAACAAACAAACAAACAAAAAACAAAACAAAACAGAAGGGAGACATGAGCGAAATGACCCCTAGATGTTGGTCCAAAGTTTAATATTTCAATGTGTGTGGTAGACAGAATTATAAGATGTAACCCATGAACATTGCCCTCTGGAATTACTCCAGTGCCCAGTGATTATATTATATGGCAAATGTATTATTTTAGATCAGTTACTAATCAGATAATAATATTATCCTGTGGTCCTAATCTAATCACATGTGTACTTTAAAAGCAGAGAGCTTTCTTCAGTAGGTAGCAGAAAAGGAAGTCAAAGTGATTCCAAATGTGAGAACAATTTAACATGCTTTTATGGAATCTGAGATGAAGGAGCTAGAAGGCATGACCTGAATATTGCCTCTAGGAACTGAAAGAAGTCCTTGGCTGACAACCAGCAAGAAAACAGGGACCTCAGTTCTATAACTATAAGGAATTAAATTCTGCCAATAACCAGGATGAGCTTGTAACCAGATACTTCCTCATAGCCTTTATATAATAGCTTAGCCTAGTCAATACCTGGATTTCAGCCTTGTGATTGCCTGAGCAAGAGAACCCAGTGAAGCCAACAGGACTTCTGGCCTACAAAACTCTTAGATAACAAATGGATATAGTTTTAAGTTGCTAAGTTTCTGATAATTTGTTTTGAAGCAGTAGAAAGCATATACAATGGAAAAAGTAAAGCAAGCAAACCAAAACTATGCTGTAACAGTCTTTGGCTTCCATAAGCATTTGTGACTAATAGTGTTGTTTTATTTCTGTAATGGCCTGTAACTGAATGTCCTTCCAGATATTAAGGAGCATAAAGGAGGTGTAACCTATGTAAATTGGGTAGTTTGTCAAAAGAATTTAAGCCACTAAAACTTGGAAGGACATGTAAAATCTTTCAGAAAATCATGAAATAAAAATTTGAGGTGTTGAGATCAGAAAAGCTGAAATATCTTTGCCAATATATCGGTAATCCACTCACCTAGACATTAGATTTTTAGTAGAAACAACTATCTCATTCGTTTATGAAACAGAAATAAGAAAAATGGGAAATAAGCAGGAAATATCAGTCTAAAGTCTCATGAAATAGCTTTCACGAGAAAGTGATTGATTCTCAGATTATCACCCAAAGAATTTTGTATAATGTAAGAAAATATTAAGAGTGCACTGAGAATTAACTGCTAATGGAAAAGAAAAGGAAAGAAAGAAAGAAATTAGAATAGTTAAAAAACTATCAGTCCAGGGCACTTTGGAGTATAAATAAGCTCTCTCAATGCTAAGAAATCCCCAAGAACATCATTCTTTTACAACAGAGTAGACAATAAGTCCTAAAATGCAAAAAGATCATAGAATGTTAAAAGTTTAGATTAGTCCTTACAGATCACCTTATCTAACCTACTTAGTGTATAAAGCTCCAGAGAAGTGAAATGATTTACCAAAGATAAGTACTAGAACTCCATGATCATGTCCAGGTTACTTTCTAGAGCACTTTAATAATTAATATTTACTTTTATGATTTTTTTTTTTTGTGGTATGCGGTCCTCTCACTGTTGTGGCCTCTTCCATTGCGGAGCACAGGCTCAGCGGCCATGGCTCACAGGCCTAGCTGCTCCACAGCATGTGGGATCTTCCTGGACTGGGGCACAAACTCATGTCCCCTGCATTGGCAGGCGGACTCTCAACCACTGTGCCACCAGGGAAGCCCTACTTTTATGATTTTAACCATCAATAAAATGTTAAGTTATCATCTAAATTTTATCAAATTTTTTTAACTAAAATGAAAAAATACTGTTGAACGAGTAGGAATATCTATGAAGAAAACTAATTTATGACCCAGGATAAAGAATATATCTTCTTAAAAACTTCTGAAAATGAGAGGATTTCTGAGAATTGAAGTGTTTGTGAAACTTTATTTATTTATTTATGATTTATAAATTTATTTAAAATTTAAAACTGATCAGTCCGATTACATCCATCCTTTTAGTATTTAGGAGTGGGGCAATTGGACACATAGGATTTATTCCATAAATCAAGAGGGCTAGATACACCATCAAACTCATTGCGTTTGACCATATGACTTAACAGTGATAGTCATATGGCCTTCTCACAGGGAGGTCTATCTGGGGCTCTGTGTATTTCTTACACCCCCTTTGTGGGAGGGGTTTTCTTAACTAGGGGAAGTAGACACATGACCAATATCCTCAAGTATTCCTTTCCTTGCTTTTGTTTAATATTGGAACGTAATTTTTAAAATTTTTAAACAACTTTATGGGAGTGTAATTGCTTTACAATGGTGTGTTAGTTTCTGCTTTATAACAAAGTGAATCATTTATATATATATATATATATATATATATATATCTCCCCATATCTCTTCACTTTTGTGTTTCCCTCCCTCCCCCCCTCTCTATCCCACCCCTCTAGATGGTCACAAAGCACTGAACTGATCTCCCTGTGCTATGCGGCTGCTTCCCACTAGCTATTGGTTTTACATTTGGTAGTGCATATATGTCCATGCCACTCTCTCACTTTGTCCCAGCTTACCCTTCCCCATCCCCATGTCCTCAAGTCCATTCTCTAGTAGGCCTGCGTCTTTATTCCTGTGTTGCCCCTAGGTTCTTCATGATCATACTTTTTTTAGATTCCATATATAAGTGTAAAAATACAGTATTAGTTTTTCTCTTTCTGACTTACTTCACTCTGTAGGACAGACTCTAGGTCCATCCACCTCACTACAAATAACTCAATTTTTGTTTTTCTTCTGGCTGAGTAATACTCCATTGTATATATGTGCCACATCTTCTTTATCCATTCATTTGTCGATGGCCTTAGGTAGCTTCCATGTCTTGGCTATTGTAAACAGAGCTGAAATGAACATTTTAGTACATGACTCTTTTTGATTTATGGTTTTCTCAGGGTATAAGCTCAGTAGTGAGATTGCTTTAAAACAAAGGCTATTACAAGAGAGAGAGTAGGACACTACATAAGGAGCAAGGGATCAATCTGAAAAGAAGATATAAAAATTGTAAATATTTATGAACACAATATAGGAGCATCTCAATACATAAAGCAAATACTAACAGCCATAAAAGGGGAAATCGACAGTAACAAAATCATAGTAGCAGATTTTAATACCCCACTTTCACCAATGGACAGATCATGCAAAGTGAAAATAAATAAGGAAACACATGCTTAAAATGATACATTAAACAAGATAGATATAACTTATATTTATAGGACATTCCATCTGAAAACAACAGAATAAACTTTCTTCTCAAGTGCTCATGGAACAGTCTCCAGGATAGATCATATCTTGGGTCACAAATCAAGCCTTGGTAAATTTAAGAAAATTGAAATCATATCAAGTGTCTTTTCTGACAACAATGCTATGAGACTAGATATCAATTACTGGAAAAAATCTGTAAAAAATAAAAACACATGGAGGATAAACAATATACTACTTAAAAACCAAGAGATCACTGTGGAACTCAAAAAATACCTAGAAACAAATGACAATGAAATCACAATGACTCAAAACCTATGTGATGCAGCAAAAGCTGTTCTAAGAGGGAAGTTTATAGCAATAAAATCCTACCTTAAGAAACAAAAAACATCTCAAAAATACAACCTAACTTTAGACTTAAAGCAATTAGAGAAAGAAAAAAAAAAAACTTAGCAGAAGGAAAGAAATCACTAAGTTCATATGGGAAATAAATGAAAAAGAAATGAAGGAAACAATAGCAAAGATCAATAAAACTAAAAGCTGGTTCTTTGAGAAGATAAACAAAATTGATAAACCATTAGCCAAACTCTTCAAGAAAAAGAGGGAGAAGACTCAAATCAATAGAATTAGAAAAGAAAAAGGAGTAGTAACAACTGACACTGCAGAAATACAAGGATCATGAGAGATTACTACAAGCAACTATATGCCAATAAATTGGACAACCAGGAAGGAAAGGACAAATTCTTAGAAATGCACATTTTCCCGAGACTGAACCAGGAAGAAATAGAAAATACGAAGAGACCAATCACAACAACTGAAATTGAAAATGCGATAAAAAATCTTCCAACAAACAAAAGCCCAGGACCAGAAGACTTCACAGGCGAACTCTACCAAACCTTCAGAGAAGAGCTAACACCCATACTTCTCAAACTATTCCAAAATATAGCAGAGGGAGGAACACTCCCAAATGCATTCTATGAGGCCACCATCACCCTGATACCAAAACCAGACAAAGATGTCACATAACAGGAAAGATACAGGCCAATATCACTGATGAACATAATTGCAAATATCCTCAACAAAATACTAGCAAACAGAATCCAACAGCACATTAAAAGGATCATACAAGATCAAGTGGGGTTATCCCAGGAATGCAAGGATTTCTCAGTATAAGCAAATCAATCAATGTGATACACAATATTACCAAATTGAAGGAGAAAAAAAAACATATGATCATCTCAATAGATGCAGAGAAAGCTTTCAACAAAATTCAACACCATTTATTATAAAAACCCTACAGAAAGTAGACATACAGGGAACTTTCCTCAACATAATAAGGGCCATATATGACAAAGCCATTGTCATCATCAATGGTGAAAAACTGAAACCATTTCCAGTAAGATTAGGTACAAGACAAGGTTGTCCACTCTCACCACTATTATTCAACATAGTTTTGGAAGTTTTAGCCACAGCAATCAGAGAAGAAAAGGAAATAAAAGGAATCTAAATTGGAAAAGAAGAAGTAAAGCTGTCACTGTTTGCAGATGACATGATACTATACATAGAGAATCCTAAAGATGCTACCAGAAAACTACTAGAGCTAATCAATGAATTTGGTAAAATAGCAGGATACAAAATTAATACACAGAAATCTCTAGCATTCCTATATACTAAAAATCTGTAACTGAAATGAAGAAAACACTCCCATCTACCATTGCAACAAAAAGAATAAAATATCTAGGAATAAACCTACCTAAGGAGAAAAAAGACCTTTATGCAGAAAATTATAAGACACTGATGGAAGAAATTAAAGATGATACAAATAGATGGAGAGATATACCACGTTCTTGGATTGGAATAATCTACATTGTGAAAATTTCTATACTACCCAAAGCAATCTATAGATTCAGTGCAATCCCTTTGAAACTGCTACTGGCATTTTTCACAGAGCTAGAATAAAATATTTCAAAATTTGTATGGAAACACAAAAGACCTCGAATAGCCAAACCAAACTTCAGAAAGAAAAACTGAGCTGGAGGAATCAGGCTCCCTGACTTAAGACAATACTACAAAGCTACAGTAATCAGACAGTACAGTAGTGGCGCAAAAACAGAAATATAGAGGATATAAAGCCCAGAGGTAAACCTATGCACATATGTTCAACTGAACTTTGATAAAGGAGGCAAGAATATACAGTGGAGAAAAGACAGTCTCTTCAATAAGTGGTGCTGGGAAAACTGGACAGGTACAAGTAAAAGAATGAAATTAGAAAACTCCCTAACACCATACACAAAAATAAACTCAAAATTGATTAAAGACCTAAGTGTCATGCCAGACACTATAAAACTCTTTGAGTGAAACACAGGCAGAACACTCTATGACATAAATCACAGCAAGATCCTTTTTGACCCAACTCGTAGAAAAATGGAAATAAAACGAAAAATAAACATATGGGACCTAGTAAAACTTAAAAGCTTTTGCACAGCAAAGGAAAATATAAACAAGATGAAAAGACAACCAACCATCAGAATGGGAGAAAATATTTGCAAATGAAGCAACTGACAAAGGATTAATCTCCAAAATTTACAAGCAGCTCTTCTGGCTCGATATGAAAAAAACAAACAACCAAATCCAAAAATGGGCAGAAGACCTATATAGACATTTCTCCAAGGAAGATATACAGATTGTTAACAAACACATGAAAGAATGCTCAACATCATTAATCATTAGAGAAATGCAAATCAAAATTACAATGAGATATCATCTCACACCAGTCAGAATGGGCATCATCAAAAAATCTACAAACAATAAATGCTGGAGTGTGTGTGGAGAAAAGGGAACACTCTTGCACTGTTGGTGGGGATGTAAATTGTTGCAGCCACTATGGAGAGCAGCATGGATGTTCCTTAAACAAACTACAAATAGAAATACCATACAACTCAGGGATCCCACTTCTGGGCATATACCTTGAGAAAACAATAATTCAAAAAGAGTCATGTACCACAATGTTTATTGCAGCTCTATTTACAGTAACCAGAACATGAAAGCAACCTAAGTGTCCATCAAGAGATGAATGGATAAAGAAGATGTGGCACATATATATAATGGAATATTACTCAACCTTAAAAAGAAACAAAACTGAATTATTTGTAGTGACGTGGATGGACCTAGAGTCTGTCATACAGAGTGAAGTAAGACAGAAAGAGAAAAACAAATACTGTATGCTAACACATATATGTGGAATCAAAAAAAAAGAAACAACAAAAAAAAGAACCTAGGAGCCAAACGGGAATAAAAATGAAGACCTACTAGAGAATGGACTTGAGAACATGGGGAGTGGGACGGGTAAGCTGGGACAAAGTGAGAGATCGGCATGGACATATATACACTACCAAATATAAAACCGATAGCTAGTGGGAAGCAGCTGCATTGCACAGGGAGATCAGCTTGGTGTTTTGTGACCACCTAGAGTGGTGGGCTAAGGAGGGTGTGAGTGAGGGAGACACAAGAGAGAAGTGATATGGGGACATATGCATATGGTTATCTCATTCACTTTGTTTTAAAGCAGAAACTAACACACCATTTTAAAGCAATTATACTCCAATACAGATATTTTAAAAATTGAAATAAATAAATAAATAAATACAAAGAAAAATATTTACAGCAACAAGGGAAAAGAAACAAATAATTTACCAGGGAATCCTCATAAGTTTACAGCTGATCTTTCAGCCGAAATTCTGCAAACCAGAAGGCAGTGGCAAGACATATTTAAAGGGATGAAAGGGAAAAAGCTACAACCAAGATTTTTGTACCCAGCAAGTATCTCATTCATACTCGACAGAGAAATTGAAACCTTTACAGACAAGCAAAAGTTAAGAGACTTCAGCACCACCAAAGCAGCTTTACAAAAATTCTAAGGAAACTTCTCTAGGCATGAACCACAAGGGAAGGAAAAGACCTACAAAAACAAGCTCAAAACCATTGAGAAAAAAGTGATAAGACATATAGGTAATAACCTTATATGTAAATGGATTAAATGCTCCAACCAAAAGACACCGACTGGCTGAATGTATACAAAAACAAGACCCTTATATATTCTGTCTACAAGAGACCCACTTCAGACTTAGGGACACATACATACTGTAAGTGAGGGGATGGAAAAATATATTCCATGTAAATGGAAATCAAAAGAAAGCTGGAATAGCAATACTCATATGAGATAAAATAGACTTTAAATTAAAGACTATTACAAGAGATAAAGAAGGACACTACATGATAATCAAGGGTTCAATCCATGAAAAAGTTATAACAATTGTAAATATTTATGCACCTAACAAAGGAGCACCTGAATACATAAAGCAAATGCTTACAACCATAAAATGGGAAATCGAGAATAACACAATAATAGTAGGAGACTTTAACACCCCAGTTTCAGCAATGGACAGATCATCCAAAATGAAAATAGATAAGACAACAAAAGATTTAAATAACACCTTAGACCATATTGACTTAATTGAAATTTATAAGACATTCCTTCCAAAAGCAACAGAATTCAGTTTCTTCTCAAGTGCTTATGAAACTTTATCCAGGATAGATCATATTTTGGGTCACAATACAAGCCTCACTAAATTTGTGCTTTGAAGATTTTGTTTTTCTATGATACTTTTTTCAAGGAGACTGAGTTTTCTTCTCAATGGGACCTTGCAAGGCAAGGTGTGTTTCCCTCGTTTCTGTTCAGGTGGATTGATTAAACATGATGTTTTGTTCTCAAGTAAATAAATAGAAAATTGAATTCATATCAAGTATTTTTTCCAACCACCACACTTTGAGACTAGATATCAAGTATAGGAAAAAAAACTGTAAAAAATACAAACATATGAAGCCTGAAAAATCCACTACTAAAAACCAAGTGATCAAATAAGAAATCAAAGAGGATGCAAAAAAATACCTAGAAACAAATGACAATGAAAAATCAATTATCCAACACCTATGGGATACAGCAAAAGAAGCTCTAACACAACAGTTTGTAGCAATACAATCCTACCTCAAGAAACATCTCAAATAAGCAAACTAACCTTACAGCTAAAACAATTAGAGAAAGAAGAAGAACAACAACAACAGAAAAAAAAACCCCAATATTAGCTGAAGGAGAGATATCAGAAAGATCAGATCAGAAATAAATGGAAAAAAAATGAAGGAAATGATCACAAAGATCAATAAAACTAAAAGCTGGCTCTTTCAGAAGCTAAACAAAATTGACAAACTATTAGCCAGACTCATCAAGAAAAAAAGAGAGAAAACTCAAATCAACACAATTAGAAATGAAAAAGAATAACTGACTGCAGAAATACAATGGATCATGAGAGATTACTACAAGCAAAAATATGCCAAGAAAATGGACAACCTAGAAGAAATGGACAAATTCTTAGAAATGTACAACCTTCCTGGACTGAACCAGGAAGAAATAGAAAATATGAACAGACCAATCACAAGCACTGAAGTTGAAACTGTGATCCAAAATCTTCCAACAAACAAAACCCAGGACCAGATGGCTTCTCAGGCAAATTCTATCAAACATTTAGAGAAGAACTAACACCTAGCTTTCTCAAAATCTTCCAAAATATAATGGAGGGAGGGACACTCCCAAACTCATTCTATGAGGCCAGAATCACCCTGACACCAAAATCAGATAAAGATGTCCCCAAAAAAGAAAACTACAGGCCAATATCACTGATGAACACAGATGCAAATATTCTTAACAAAATACCAGCAAACAGAATCCAAAGCACTTTAAAGGGACCATACACAATGACTGAGTGGGGTTTATCCCAGGAATGCAAGGATTCTTCAGTATACACAAATCAATCAATGTGATACACCATATTAAGAAGTAGAAGGAATAAAATTATGATAATAGATCCACAAAAAGCTTTCAACAAAATTCAGCAGCAATTTATGATAAAAGCGCTCCAGAGAATAGGTATAGATGGAATTTACCACAATATAAAAAAGGTCATAGGTGACAAACTCACAGCCAATATCATTTTTAACAGTGAAAAACTGAAACCATTTCCTCTAATTTCAGGAAAAAGACAAGGTTTCCCACTCTCAACACTATTATTCAGCATAGTTTGGAAGTTTCAGCCACAGCAAACATAGAAGAAAAATAAATAAAAGGAATCCAAACAGAAAAAGAAGTAAAATTGTCACTGTTTGCAGATGACATAATACTATATGTAGAGAAACCTAAAGATGCTACCAGAGAAATACTGGAGCTTATCAATGAACTTGGTAAAGTAGCAGGATACAAAATTAATGCACAGAAATCTCTGCATTCCTACACACTAACGACGAAAAATCTGAAAGAGAAATTAAGGAAACACTGCAATTTTCCACTGCAAGTAAAAGAAAAAAATACGTAGGAATAAACCGACCTAAGTGGACAAAAGACCTGTACACAGAAGACTATAAGACACTGCTGAAAAGAAATTAAAGATGATACAAACAGATGGAGAGATATTCCATGTTCTTGGACTGGAAGAAACAACATTGTGAAAATGACAGTACTATCCAAAGCAATCTACAGATTCAGTGCAATCAATATCAAGCTACCAATGGCATTTTTCACAGAACTAGAACAAAAATTTCACAATTTCTAAGGAAACACATAAGACACAAAATAGCCAAAGCAATGGAGCTGGAGAATCAGGCTCTCTGACTTCAGACACTACTACACAGCTACAGTCATGAAGACAGTATGGTACTGGAGCAAAAACAGAAATATTGAAATATGGAACAGGATAGAAAGCACAGAGATAAATTTACACACATATGGTCAGCTTATCTTTGATAAAGGAGGCAGGAACATACAATGGATAAAAGAGAGCTCCTTCAATAAGTGGTGCTAGACCTCAATACATAAGGCAAATACTAACAGTCATAAAAGGTGAAATCGACAGTAACACATTCAGAGTAGGGGACTTTAACACTCCACTTTCACCAATGGACAGATCATCCAAAATGAAAATAAATAAGGAAACACAAGCTTTAAATGATACATTAAACAAGATGGACTTAATTGGTATTTATAGGACATTCCATCCAAAATCAACAGAATACACATTTTTCTCAAGTACTCATGGAACATTCTCGAGGATAGATCATATCTTGGGTCACAAATCAAGCCTTAGTAAATTTAAGAAAATTGAAATTGTATCAAGTATCTTTTCCAACCACAATGCTATGAGATTAGATATAAATTACAGGAAAAGATCTGTAAAAAATACAAACACAAGCAGGCTAACCAATACACTACTTAATAACGAAATGATTAATGAAGAAATCAAAGAGGAAATAAAAAAATACGTAGAAACAAATGACAATAGAGACACGATGACCCAAAATCTATGAGATACAGCAAAAGCAGTTCTAAGAGGGAAGTTTATAGCAATAAAATCCTACCTTAAGAAACAGGAAACATCTCGAATAAACAACCTAACTTACACCTAAAGCAATCAGAGAAGGAAGAACAAAAAATAACCCAAAGTTATCAGAAGGAAAGAAATCATAAAAATCAGATCAGAAATAAATGAAAAATAAATGAAGGAAACAATAGCAAAGATCAATAAAACTAAAAGCTAGTTCTTTGAGAAGATAAACAAAATAGATAAACCATTAGCCAGACTCATCAAGAAAAAAAGGGAAAAGACTCAAATCAATAGAATTAGAAATGAAAAAAGAGAAGTAAAAACTAGCACTGCAGAAATACAAAAGATCATGAGAGATTACTAAAAGCAACACTATGCCAATAAAATGGACAACCTGGAAGAAATGGACAAATTCTTAGAAATGCACAACTGCCAAGACTGAATCAGGAAGAAATAGAAAATATGAACAGACAAATCACAAGCACTGAAATTGAAACTGTGATTAAAAATCTTCCAACAAACAAAAGCCCAGGACCAGATAGCTTCACAGGCAAATTCTATCAAACATTTACAGAAGAGCTAACACCTATCCTTCTCAAACTCTTCCAAAATATACCAGAGGGAGGAACACTCCCAAATCCATTCCACGAGGCCACCATCACCTTGAAAACAAAATTAGACAAGGATGTCACAAAGAAAGAAAACTACAGGCCAATTTCAATGATGAACATAGTTGCAAAAATCCTCAACAAAATACTAGCAAACAGAAACCAACAGCACGTTAAAAGGATCATACACCATGATCCAGGGGGATTTATTCAACGAAGGCAAGGATGACTCATTATATGCAAATCAATCAATGTGATAAACCATATTAACAAATTGAAGGAGAAAATCCATATGATCATCTCAATAGATGCACAGAAAGCTTTTGACAAAATTCAACACCCATTTATGAAAAAAACCCTCCAGAAAGTAGGCATAAAGGGAACTTTCTTCAACATAATAAAGGCCATATATGAAAAACCCACAGTCAACCTTGTCCTCAATGGTGAAAAACAGAAAGCATTTCCACTAAGATCAGGAACAAGACAAGGTTGCCCACTCCCACCACTCTCATTCAACATACTTTTGGAAGTTTTAGCCACAGCAATCAGAGAAGGAAAGGAAATAAAAGAATCCAAATCAGAAAAGAAGAAGTAAAGCTGTAAATGTTTGCAGATGACATGATACTATACAGAGAGTATCCTAAAGATGCTACCACAAAACTACTAGAGCTAATCAATTAATTTGGTAAAGTAGCAGGATACAAAATTAATGCACAGAAATCTCTGGCATTCCTATACACTAATGATGAAAAATCTGAAAGTGAAATCAAGAAAACACTCGCATTTACCACTGCAACAAAAAGAATAAAATATATATGAATAAACCTAAGGAGACAAAAGACCTGTATGCAGAAAATTATAAGACACTGATGAAACAAAGTAAAGATGATGCAGATAGATGGAGAGATATACCATGTTCTTGGATTGGAAGAATCAACATTGTGAAAATGAATCTACTACCCAAAGTAATCTACAGATTCAATGCAATCCCTATCAAACTACCACTGGCATTTTTCACAGAACTAGAACAAAAAATTTCACAATTTGTATGGAAACACAAAAGACCCCGAATGGCCAAAGCAACTTGAGAATGAAAAACGGAGCTGGAGGAATCAGTTTAACCTGATTTCAGACTATACTACAAAGCTACAGTAATCAAAACTGTATAGTACTGGCACAAAAACAGAAAGACAGATCAACGGAACAGGATAGAAAGCCCAGAGATAAACTCACACACATATCATCACCTTATCTTTGATAAAGGAGGCCGGAATGTACAGTGCGGAAAGGACAGCCTCCTCAATAAGTGCTGCTGGGAAAACTGGACAGGTATATGTAAAAGTATGAGATTAGATCACTCCCTAACACCATACACAAAAATAAGCTCAAAATGGATTAAAGACCTAAATGTAAGGACAGAAACTATCAAACTCTTAGAGGAAAATACAGGCAGGACCCTCTATGACATAAATCACAGAAAGATCCATTTTGACCCACTTCCTAGAGAAATGGAAATAAAAACAAAAATAATCAAATGGGACCTAATGAACCTTCAAAGCTTTTGAACAGCAAAGGAAGCCATAAACAAGACCAAAAGACAACACTCAGAATAGGAGAAAATATGTGCAAATGAAGTAACTGAGAAAGGAGTAATCTCCAAAATTTATAAGCAGCTCATGCAGCTTAACAACAAAGAAACAAAAAACCCAATCCAAAAATGGGCAGAAGACCTAAATAGACATTTCTCCAAAGAAGATATACAGACTGCCAACAAGCACGTGAAAGAATGGTCAACATCACTAATCATTAGAGAAATGCAAATCAAGACTACAATGCGATATCATCTCACACCAGTCAGAATGGCCATCAGCAAAAAATCTAGAAACAATAAATGCTGTAGAGGATGTGGAGAAAAGGGAACCCTCTTGCACTGTTGGTGGGAATATAAATTGATACAGCCACTGTGGAGAACAGTATGCAGGCTCCTTGAAAAACTACAAATGGAACTACCATATGACCCAGCAATCCCACTACCGGGCATACACCCTGAGAAAAGCAAAATTCAAAAAGAGTCATGTACCAAAATGTTCATTGCAGCTCTATTTACAATAGCCCGGAGATGGAAACAACCTAAGTGCCCATCATCGGATGAATGGATAAAGAAGATGTTCCACATATATACAATGGAATATTAATCAGCCATAAAAAGAAACGAAATTGAGCTATTTGTAATGAGGTGGATAGACCTAGAGTCTGTCATACAGAGTGAAGTAAATCAGAAAGAGAAAGACGAATACCGTATGCTAACACATATATGTGGAATTTAAGAAAAAAAATGTAATGAAGAACCTAGGGGTAAGACAGGAATAAAGACACAGACCTACTAGAGAATGGACTTGAGGATATGGGGAGGGAGAAGTGTAAGCTATGACAAAATGAGAGAGATGCATTGACATATATACACTACCAAATGTAAGGTAGATAGCTAGTGGGGAGCAGCCGCATAGCACAGGGAGATCAGCTTGGTGCTTTGTGACCACCTGGAGGGGTGGGGTAGGGAGGGTTGGAGGGAGGGAGGTGCAAGAGGGAAGAGATATGGGAACATAGGTATATATATATAACTGATTAATTTTGTTGTAAAGCAGAAACTAACACACCATTGTAAAGCAGTTATACTCCAATAAAGATGTTAAGAAAAAAAAAAAACAAGAAAAAATTGGTGCTGGGAAAACTGGACAGCTACATGTAAAAGAATGAAATTAGAACATTCCCTAGCACCATACACAAAAGTAAACTCAGAAAGGATTAAAGACCTAAATGTAAGCCCATATACTTTAAAACTGTTAGAGGAAAACATAGGTAGAACAGTCTATGACATAAATCACAGCAAGATCCTTTTGATCCACCTCCTAGAGAAATGGAAATAAAAACAAAAATAAACAACTGGGAACTAATGGAACTTAAAAGCTTTTGCACAGTAAAGGAAACCATTAACAAGATAAAAAGACAACCCTCAGAATGGGAGTCAATATTTGCAAACGAATCAACAGACAAAGGATTAATCTCCGAAATATATAAGCAGCTCATGCAGCTCAATATCAAGAAAACAAACAACCTGATCCAAAAATAGGCAGAAGTCCTAAATAGACATTTCTCCAAAGAAGATATACAGATTGCCAACAAACATATGAAAGGATTCTCAACATCACTAATCATTAGAGAAATGCAAATCAAAACCACAATGAGATATCACCTCCCACCAGTCAGAATGGCCATCATCAAAAATCTACAAACAACAAATGCTGGAAAAGGTGTGGAGAAATGGGAATTCTCTTGCCCTGTGGTGGGACTGTAAATTGATACAGCCACTGTGGAGAACAGTATGGAGTTTCCCTAAAAAAACTTAAAATAGTGCTACCATACGACCTAGCAATCCCACTCCTGGGCATATACACTGAGAAAACTATAGTTCAATAAGAGGCATGTACCACAATGTTCATTGCAGCACTATTTACACTAGCCAGGACCTGGAAGTAACCTAAGTATCCATTGACAGAAGAATGGATAAAGAACATGTGGCACATATACAATGGAATTTTACTCAGCCATGAAAAGAAATGAAATTGCATTATTTTTAGTGAGTTGGATGGATACAGAGCTTGTCGTACAGAGAGAAGTATGTCACAGAAAGAAACACAAATGCCATATGCTAACACATATATATGGAGTCTTAAAAAAATGGTTTGTTGAACCTAGGGGCTGTCCAGGAATAAAGATCCAGATGTAGAGAATGGACTTGAGGACATGGGGAGGGGGAAGTTTAAGCTAGGATGAAATGAGATAGTTGCATTGATGACATATATACACTACCAAATGTAAAATAGATAGCTAGTGGGAAGCAGCTCCATAGGACAAGGAGATCAGTTTGGTACTTTGTGACCACCTAGAGGGGTGAGATAGGGAGGGAGGCACCAGAGGGAAGGAATATGGGGATATACGTATACATATAGCTGATTCATTTTTAAACAGTAGAAACTGATACAACATTGTAAAGCAATTATACTCCAATAAAGATGTTATAAAAAATAAGCAAATGGGACTGGGTTAAACCCAAATACATTCTCACAGTAAAGGAAACCATCAGCAACCAAAAAGAGAACGTACTGAATGGGAGAAAATATCAATATTTGCAAATGATATGACCGATAATGTGTTAATATCCAAAATATGCAAACAGCCATACAAGTCAATATATAAACAGATAAACCTAATTAAAATGGGCAATGTCCTGAATAGACATTTTTCCAAAGAAGACACACAGATGACAAACAGGCACCTGAAAAGATGCTCAACATTGCTAATTATCAGAGTAATGCAAATCAAATTCACAGTGTGATATCACAGCACACCTGTCAGTATGACTCTCATCAAAAACACTGGAGAGAAGAGAATTTGGTGTGGAGAAAAGGGAACCCTAGTGCACTGTTGGTGAGAATGTTTATTAGTGCAGCCACTATGGAAAACTTTATGGAGGTTCCTCAAAAACTAAAGAAAGAGCTACATATGATCCAGCAATCCCATCCCTGGGTATATACCTGAAGAAAACAAAATTACTTATTTTAAAAGACACATGCATCCCAATCATAGCAGCATTATTTACAATAGCCAAGATGTGGAAGCAATTTAAGTTCCATCAACAAATGAATGGATAAAGAAAAGTGATATATATATATATATGTGTGTGTGTGTGTGTGTGTGTGTAAATGGATTTGGTTGCTTTCATATTAGTGAATTAAGTCAGAGAAAGATAGGTCCTATATGTTACCACTTATTTGTAGAATCTAAAAGTGAAACAAATGTATGAATATAACAAAACAGGCACAGGCTCACAGATGTAGAGAAAAACTAGTTGTTACTTGTGAGGAGAGTAAAGTGGGGAAGGGAAAGAGGTTTAGGAGATTAAAAGTTACTATGTATAAAATAATCTATAAGAATACATTGAACAGCAGAAGGAATAGAGCCACTATTTTATAATAATTTTTAAAGGAGTATAATCTATAAAATAATGAATTACTATGTTGGTCACCTGAAACTAATATATTTTATTTTATTTATTTATTTTTTTGACTGTGTTGGGTCTTCGTTGCTGTATGCAGGCTTTCTCTAGTTGCCGCGAGCAGTGGCTACTCTTTGTTGTGGTGCGTGGGATTCTCATTGCAGTGGCTTATTTTGTTGCAGAGCATGGGCTCTAGGCATGCACGCTTCAGTAGTTGTGGCTCACAGGCTCAGTAGTCATGGCTTGCGGGCTTTAGAGCACAGTCTCAGTAGTTGTGGCACACATGTGTATTTGCTCCATGGCATGTGGGATCCTTGCAGACCAGGATCGAAACCATGTCCCCTGCACTGGCAGGTGGATTATTAACCACTGCGCCACCAGGGAAGCCCCAGCATAATATTTTAAATGTACTATACTTTAATAAAAAATGGAAAGGAAACTATTCTACGACTCAGAAAATCTACCACCTGGAATTTTCCCTAGAGAAAACATATGTGTGTACAGGGAACATGCAATGGGACGTTTATTGTAATAGTTTAATAAATGCAAATAACCTAACTGTCCACCTTTCTAGAAATGGATATATCAATCGTGATTTATTCACAAAAATGAATACTATACAGCTGTCTTAATGAATGAATGAATTTTCTAGGTAACAATGTGTATACAACTCAAAAAAAAGCTAAGAAAGAAGCACATCAGAATGGAATGTACAGTGCATTATAAAGTTACAAAACTATGAATGGGTATAATATGGCTCAACTATGAGGTATTCTACCACTGAGGAATAGGGATGGAAGAGAAGGAGATGATAGTGGGGATTTGGATAGTTTTCTAATGTTTTATCTGTTAAAAAGTTTAGAGAGAGAGTCAGAGGAAGACGGCGGAAGAGTAAGACATGGAGATCACCTTCCTCCCCACAGATACACCAGAAATACATCTACACGTGGAACAACTCCTACGGAACACCTCCTGAACGCTGGCAGAAGACCTCAGACCTCCCACAGGCAAGAAACTCCCCATGTACCTGGGTAGGGCAAAAGAAAAAAGAATAAACAGAGTCAAAAGTATAGGGACGGGACCTGCACCAGTGGGAGGGAGATGTGAAGGAGGAAATGTTTCCACACACTAGGAAGCCCCTTCGCAGGAAGAGCCTGCAGGTGGCGGAGGGGGGAAGCTTTGGAGCCACGGAGGAGAGCACAGCAACAGGGGTGCAGAGGGAAAAGAAGAGACATTCCCGCACAGAGGATTGGTGTCAACCGGCACTCACCACCCCGAGAGGATTGTCTGCTCACCAGCCAGTGTGGGCGGGATTGGGAGCTGAGGCTCAAGCTTCAGTCGGAGCGCAGGGAGAGGACTGGGGTTGGCAGCATGAACACAGACTGCAGGGGGCTAGTGCGCCACATCAGGCTGGGAGGGAGTCCGGGTAAATGTCTGGACCTGCCAAAGAGTCAAGATACATTTTCTTCCTTCTTTGTTTCCTGGTACGTGAGGAGAGGGGATTAAGAGCGCTGCTTAAAGGAGCTCCAGAGAAGGGTGCGAGCCGCGGTTAACAGCGCGGACCCCAGAGACGGACGTGAGATGCTAAGGCTGCTGCTGCTGCCACCAAGAAGCCTGTGTGCGAGCACAGGTCACTCTCCACACCTCCCTTCCGGGGAGCCTGTGCAGCCCGCCACTGCCAGGGTCCCGTGATCCAGGGACAACTTCCCCGGGAGAACGCACGGTGCGCCTCAGGCTAGTGCAACATCCTGCTGGACTTTTGCCACCACAGGCTTGCCCTGCATCCGAAACCCTCCCTCATCCCGGCCCTAGTGAGCCAGAGCCCCCGAGTCAGCTGCTCTTTTAACCCAGTCCTGTCTGAGCGAAGAACAGACGACACCCTCCAGTGACCTACACACAGAGGCGGGGCCAAATCCAATGCTGAGCCCCAGGAGCTGTGCAAACAAAGAAGAGAAAGGCAGATCTCTCCCAGCAGCCTCAGGAGCAGTGGATTAAATCTCCACAATGAACTTGATGTACACTGCATCTGTGGAATAGATGAATAGACAACGAATTAACCCAAATTGAGGAGGTGGACTTTGAGAGCAAGATTTATAATTTTTTCCCCTTTCCCTCTTTTTGAGAGTGTGTATGTGTATGATTCTGTATGAGACCTTGTATGTAAAGCTTTGCTTTCACCATTTGTCCTAGGGTTCTATCCGTCCGTCTTTTTTTTTGTTTTGTTTTGTTTTTTAACATCTTTATTGTGGTATAATTGCTTTACAATGTTGTGTTAGTTTCTGCTTTATAAAAAAGTGAATCAGTTATACATATACATATGTTCCCATATCTCTTCCCTCTTGCGTCTCCCTCCCTCCCACCCTCCCTATCCCACCCCTCCAGGCGGTCACAAAGCACCAAGCTGATATACCTGTGCCATGCGGCTGCTTCCCATTAGCTATCTACCTTACGTTTGTTAGTGTATATATGTCAATGCTTCTCTCTCGCCCTGTCACAGCTCACCCTTCCCCCTCCCCATATCCTCAAGTCCATTCTCCAGTAGGTCTGTGTCTTTATTCCTGTCTTACCCTTTGGTTCTTCATGACATTTTTTTTTCTTAAATTCCATATATATGTGTTAGCATATGGTATTTGTCTTTTTTCTTTCTGACTTACTTCACTCTGTATGACAGACTCTAGGTCTATCCACCTCATTACAAATAGTTCAGTTTCGTTTCTTTTTATGGCTGAGTAATAGTCCATTGTATATATGTGCAACAACTTCTTTATGCATTCATCCGATGATGGGCACTTGGGTTGCTTCCATCTCTGGGCTATTGTAAATAGACCTGCAATGAACATTTTGGTACATGACTCTTTTTGAATTTTGTTTTTCTCAGGGTATATGCTCAGTAGTGGGATTGCTGGGTCATATGGTAGTTCTATTTGTAATTTTTTAAGGAACCACCATACTGTTCTCCATAGTGGCTGAACCAATTCACATTCCCACCAGCAATGCAAGAGTGTTCCCTTTTCTCCACACCCTCTCCAGCATTTATTGTTTCTAGATTATTTGCTGATGGCCATTCTGAGTGGTGTGAGAAGATATCTCATTGTAGTTTAGATTTGCATTTCTCTAATGATTAATAACGTTGAGCATTCTTTCATGTGTTTGTTGGCAGTCTGTATATCTTTTTTGGAGAAATGTCTATTTAGGGCTTCTGCACACTTTGCGATTGGGTTGTTTGTTTCTTTGTTACTGAGCTGATTAAGCTGCTTGTAAATTTTGGAGATTAATCCTTTGTCACTTGCTTCATTTGCAAATATTTTCTCCCATTCTGAGGGTTGTCTTTTGGTCTTGTTTATGGTTTCCATTGCTGTGCAAAAGCTTTGAAGTTTCATTAGGTCCCATTTGTTTACTTTTGTTTTTATTTCCATTTCACTAGGAGGTGGATCAAAAAGGATCTTGCTGTGATTTATGTCATAGAGTGTTCTGCCTATGTTTTCCTCTA
This sequence comes from Monodon monoceros, assembly GCF_005190385.1. Taxonomy (NCBI): domain Eukaryota; kingdom Metazoa; phylum Chordata; class Mammalia; order Artiodactyla; family Monodontidae; genus Monodon; species Monodon monoceros. Next base: position 69,330,458 of record NW_021703779.1, on the reverse strand, counting down.
AGAGTTTGATAGTTTCTGGCCTTACACTTAGATCTTTAATCCATTTTGAGCTTATTTTTGTGTATGGTGTTAGGGAGTGATATAATCTCATACTTTTACATGTACCTGTCCAGTTTTCCCAGCACCACTTAATGAAGAGGCGGTCCTTTCTCCACTGTACATTCCTGCCACCTTTATCAAAGATAAGGTGATGATATGTGTGTGGGTTTATCTCTGGGCTTTCTATCCTGTTCCATTGATCTATCTTTCTGTTTTTGTGCCAGTACCATACTGTCTTGATTACTGTAGCTTTGTAGTATAGTCTGAAGTCATGGAGCCTGTTTCCTCCAGCTCTGTTTTTCGTTCTCAAGATTGCTTTGGCTATTCGGGGTCTTTTGTTTTTCCATACAAATTGTGAAATGTTTTGTTCTAGTTCTGTGAAAAATGCCAGTGGTAGTTTGATAGGGATTACATTGAATCTATAGATTGCTTTGGGTAGTAGAGTCATTTTCACAATGTTGATTCTTCCAATCCACGAACATGGTATATCTCTCCATCTATCTGCATCATCTTTACTTTCTTTCATCAGTATCTTCTAATTTTCTGCATACAGGTCTTTTGTCTCCTTAGTTAGGTTTATTCATATATATTTTATTCTTTTTGTTGCAGTGGTAAATGCGAGTGTTTTCTTGATTTCACTTTCAGATTTTTCATCATTAGTGTATAGGAATGCCAGAGATTTCTGTGCATTAATTTTGTATCCTGCTACTTTACCAAATTAATTGATTAGCTCTAGTAGTTTTGTGGTAGCATCTTTAGGATACTCTCTGTATAATATCATGTCATCTGCAAACATTGACAGCTTTACTTCTTCTTTTCTGATTTGGATTCTTTTATTTCCTTTCCTTCTCTGATTGCTGTGGCTAAAACTTCCAAAAGTATGTTGAATGAGAGTGGTGGGAGTGGGCAACCTTGTCTTGTTCCTGATCTTAGTGGAAATGCTTTCTGTTTTTCACCATTGAGGACAAGGTTGACTGTGGGTGTTTCATATATGACCTTTATTATGTTGAGGAAAGTACCCTCTATGCCTACTTTCTGGAGGGCTTTTATTATAAATGGGTGTTGAATTTTGTCAAAAGCTTTCTGTGCATCTATTGAGATGATCATATGTTTTTTCTCCTTCAATTTGTTAATATGGTTTATCACATTGATAGATTTGCGTATATTGAAGAATACTTGTATTCCTGGAATAAACCTTACTTGATCATGGTGTATGATCCTTTTAATGTGCTGTTGGATTCTGTTTGCTAGTATTTTGTTGAGGATTTTTGCATCTATGTTCATCAGTGATATTGGCCTGTAGTTTTCTTTCTTTGTGACATCCTTGTCTGGTTTTGGTATCAAGGTGATGGTAACCTCGTAGAAGGAATTTGGGAGTGTTCCTCCCTCTGCTATATTTTGGAAGAGTTTGAGAAGGATAGATGTTAGCTCTTCTCTAAATGTTTGATAGAATTTGCCTGTGAAGCCATCTGGTCCTGGGCTTTTGTTTGTTGGAAGATTTTTAATCACAGTTAGAATTTCAGTGCTTGTGATTGGTCTGTTCATATTTTCTATTTCTTCCTGATTCAGTCTTGACAGGTTGTGCATTTCTAAGAATTTGTCCATTTCTTCCAGATTGTCCATTTTATTGTCATTGAGTTGCTTGTAGTAATCTCTCACAATCTTTCGTATTTCTGCAGTGTCAGTTTTTACTTCTCCTTTTTCATTTCTAATTCTATTGATTTGATTCTTCTCCCTTTTTTTCTTGATGAGTCTGGCTAATGGTTTATCTATTTTGTTTATCTTCTCAAAGAACCAGCTTTTAATTTTATTGGTCTTTGCTATTGTTTCCTTCATTTCTTTTTCATTTATTTCTGATCTGATTTTTATGATTTCTTTCCTTCTGCTAGCTTTGAGGTTTTTTTGTTCTTCTTTCTCTGATTGCTTTAGGTGCAAGGTTAGGTTGTTTATTTTAGATGTTTCCTGCTTCTTAAGTTGGGCTTGTATTGCTATTAACTTCCCGCTGAGAACTGCTTTTGCTGCATCCCATAGGTTTTGGGTCGTTGTGTCTCCATTGTCATTTTTTCGTAGGTATTTTTTTATTTCCTCTTTGATTTCTTCAGTGATCACTTCGTTATTATGTAGTGTATTGTTTAGCCTCCATGTGTTTTTATTTTTTACAGATCTTTTCCTGTAATTGATATCTAGTCTCACGGCGTTGTGGTCAGAAAAGGTACTTGATACAATTTCAATTTTCTTATATTTACCAAGCCTTGATTTGTGATCCAAGATATGATCTATCCTGGAGAATGCTCCAAGAGCACTTGAGAAAAATGTGTATTCTGTTGTTTTGGGATTGAGTGTCCTATAAATATCAATTAAGTCCATCGTGTTTAATGTATAATTTAAAGCTTGTGTTTCCTTATTTATTTTCATTTTTGATGATCTTTCCATTGGTGAAATTGGGGTGTTAAAGTCCTCTACTACAAATGTGTTACTGTCGATTTCCCCTTTTATGGCTGTTAGTATTTGCCTTATGTATTGAGGTGCTCCTATGTTGGGTGCATAAATATTTACAATTGTTATATCTTCTTCTTGGATCAATCCCTTGATCATTACGTAGTGTCCTTCTTTGTCTCTTCTAATAGTCTTTATTTTAAAGTGTATTTTGTCTGATATGAGAATTGCTACTCCAGCTTTCTTTTGGTTTCCATCTGCATGGAATATCTGTTTCGATCCCCTTACTTTCAGTTTGTATGTGTCTCTAGGTCTGAAGTGGGTACCTTGTAGACAGCATATATAAGGGTCTTCTTTTTGTATCCATTCAGCCAACCTGTGTCTTTTGGTGGGCGCATTTAGTCCATTTACAGTTAAGGTTATTATCGATATGTATGTAACTATTCCCATTTTCTAAATTGTTTTGGGTTCATTATGATAGGTCTTTTCCCTCTCTTGTGTTTCTTGTCTAGAGAAGTTCCTTTAGCATTTGTTGTAAACCTGGTTTAGTGGTGCTGAACTTTCTCAACGTTTGCTTTTCTGTAAAGGTTTTAATTTCTCCATCAAATCTGAATGAGATCCTTGCTGGGTAGAGTAATCTTGGTTGCAGATTTTTCTCCTTCATCACTTTCAGTATGTCCTGCCACTCCCTTCTGGCTTGTAGTGTTTCTGCTGAGAGATCAGCTGTTAACCTTATGGGGATTCCCTTGTGTGTTACTTGTTGTTTTTCCCTCGCTGCTTTTAATATGCTTTCTTTGTATTTAATTTTAGACAGTTTGATTAATATGTGTCTTGGCTTATTTCTCCTTGGATTTATCCTGTATGGGACTCTCTGTACTTCCTGGACTTGATTAACTATTTCCTTTCCCATATTAGGGAAGTTTTCAACTATAATCTCTTCAAATATTTTCTCAGTCCCTTTCTTTTTCTCTTCTTCTTCTGGAGCCCCTATAATTCGAATATTAGTGTGTTTAGTGTTTTCCCAGAGGTCTCTGAGACTGTCCTCAGTTCTTTTCACTCACTTTTCTTTATTCTGCTCTGCAGTAGTTATTTCCACTATTTTATCTTCCAGGTCACTTATCTGTTCTTCTGCCTCAGTTATTCTGCTATTGATTCCATCTAGAGTACTTTTAATTTCATTTATTTTGTTGTTCATCATTGCTTGTTTCATCTTTATTTCTTCTAGGTCCTTGTTAAATGTTTTTTGCATTTTGTCCATTCTATTTCTAAGATTTTGGATCATCCTTACTATCATTATTCTGAATTGTTTTTCAGGTAGACTGCCTACTTCCTCTTCATTTGTTAGGTCTGGTGCATTTTTATCTTGCTCCTTCATCTGCGGTGTTTTTTTTGTCTTCTAATTTTGCTTATCTTACTGTGTTTGGGTATCATTTTTGCAGGCTGCAGGTTAATTGTTCCCGTTGTTTTTGATGTCTGTCTCCAGTGGCTAAGGTTGGTTCAGTATGTTGTGTGGGCTTCCTGGTGGATGGGACTAGTGCCTGTGTTGTGGTGGATGAGGTTGGATTTTGTCTCTCTACTGGCCAGGTCCACGTCTGGTGGTGTGTTTAGGGGTGTCTGTGGACTTACTATGATTTTAGGCAGCCTCTCTGGTAATGGATCAGTTGTGTTCCTGTTTTGTTAGTTGTTTGGCATAGGTTGTCCAGAACTGTAGCTCGCTGGTCATTGAGTGAAGCTGAGTGCTGGTGTTAAGATGGAGGTCTCTGGGAGATTTTCACCATTTGATATTATGTGGAGCTGGGAAGTCTCTTGTTGACCAGTGTCCTGACGTTGTCTCTCCCACCTCAGAGACAGAGCCCTGACTCCTGGCTGGAGCACCAAGAGCCTTTCATTCACACCACTCAGAATAAAAGGCAGAAAAAGTAGAGAGAATTAGTAGAAGTATGAAGAAAGAAAGAAAGAAAGAAAGAAAGAAAGAAAGAAAGAAAGAAAGAAAGGATGGAAGGAAGGAAGGAAGGAAGGTGGGAAGGAAGAAAGGAAGAAATGAAGAAGAAAAGAAGGAAAGAAGGCAATAAGGAAAGAAAGGAGGGAGGGAGGGATTGAGGAAGGAAAGGAGGGAAGGAAGGAAAAAAGACAGAAAGAAAGAAGATACAGTAAAATAACATAAAGTAAAGTATAATAAAGTTATTGAATTAAAAAATAATTATTTAGAAAAAGAAAGGACGGATAGAACCTTAAGACAAATGTTGGAAGCAAAGTTATACAGACAAAATCTTACACAGAAGCATACACATACACCCTCAGAAAAAAATATAAAGGGGAAAAAATCATAAATCTTTCTCTCAAAGTCCACCTCCTCAATTTGGGATGATTCGTTGTCTAAAGGAGGGAAGGAAGGAAAGAAAGAAAGACAGAAAGAAAGAAAGAAAGACAGAACGAGGGTAAAGTATAATAAAGTTATTAAAATTAATTATTAAGAAAAAAAATTAAAAAAGAAACAATGGATGGATAGAACCCTAGGACAAATGGTGGAAGCAAAGCTATACAGACAAGATGTCACACAGAAGCATACACATACACATTCACAAACAGAGGAAAAGGGGAAAAAAATCATAGATCTTGCTCTCAAAGTCCACCTCCTCAATTTGGGTTGATTCGTTGTCTATTCATGTATTCCACAGATGCAGGGTACATCAAGTTGATTGTGGAGCTTTAATCTGCTATTTCTGAGGTTGCTGGGAGAGATTTCCCTTTCTCTTCTTTTTTGTCACTGCTCACAAGGGCTCAGCTTTGGGTTTGGCCGTGCCTCTTTTGTAGGTCACTGGAGGGCGTCTGTTTTTTGCTCAGAGAGGATAGGGTTAAAGGAGCCACTGATTCGGGGGCTCTGGTGTGCTCAGGCCGGGGGGAGAGAGGGGCACGGCATGCCGGGTGGGCCTGTAGCGGCAGAGGCAAACGTGACGTTGCACCAGCCTGAGGCCCGCTGTGCGTTCGCCCGGGGAAGTTGTCACTGGATCCCGGGAAGCTGGCAGTGGCGGGCTGCACAGGCTCTCCAAAAGAGGGATGTGGATAGTGACCTGTGATCGCACACAGGTCCCTTGGTGGCGGCAGCAGCAGCCTATGCATCTCCCGCCTGTCTCTGTGGTCCATGCTTTTAGCCGCGGCTCGCGTCCGTCTATGGAGTTCTTTTAAGCAGCGCTCTTAAACCCCTCTCCTCACACACCAGGAAACAAAGAGGGAAGAAAAAGTCTCTTGCCTCTTCAGCAGGTGCAGACTTTTCCCCAGAATCCCTCCGGGCTAGCCGTGGTGCACTAACCCCTTCAGGCTACATTCAAGCCTCCAACCCCAGTCCTCTCCCTGTGCTCTGACTGAAACCCGAGCCTCAGCTCGCAGCCACGCCCGCCACAGTGGGTGAGCAGACAAGCCACTCAGGCTGGTGAGTGTCGGTCGGCACCGAACCTCTGTGCAGGAATCTCCCCGCTTTGCCCACTGCACCCCTGTTGCTGTGCTCTCCTCCACGGTTCCAAAGCTCCCCCGTCTGCCTCCCACAGTCTCCGCCCACTAAGGGGCTTCCTAGTGTTTGGAAACTTTTCCTCCTTCACAGCTCCCTCCCACTGGTGCAGGTGCCATCCCTATTCTTTTGTCTCTGTTTTTTCTTTTGCCCTATCCATGTACATGGGGAGTTTCTTGCCTTTTGGGAGGTCAGAGGTCTTCTGCCAGCATTCAGTAGGTGTTCTGTAGGAGTTGTTCCACATGTAGATGTATTTCTGGTGTATCTGTGGGGAGGAAGGTGATCTCTGCGTCTTACTCTTCTGCCATCTTCCCAGCACGCACCCCGTCCATTTTTTTTGCTTTGTTTTTTTACTTTTGAAAATAATTTTTTAATAATTATTTTTAATTTAATAACTTTATTTTACTTTATATTATTTTATATTATGTTCTTTCTTTCTTTCTTTCTTTCTTTCTTTCTTTCTTTCTTTCTTTCTTTCTTTCTTTCTTTCTAGTTTTTCTCCCTTTTATTCTGAGCCATTGCATGAAAGGCTCTTGGTGCTGAAGCCAGGAGTCAGTGCTGTGCCTCTGAGGTGGGAGAGCCAACTTCAGGACAGTGGTCCACCAGAGACCTCCCAGCTCCACATAATATCAAATGGTGAAAATCTCCCAGAGATCTCCATCTCAACACCAGCGCCGAGCTTCACTCAACGACGAGCAAGCTAAAGTGCTGAACACCCTATGCCAAACAACTAGCAAGACTGCAACACAACCCCACCCATTAGCAGAGAGGCTGCCTAAAATCATAACAAGTTCACAGACACCCCAAATCACACCACCAGACGTGGACATGCCCACCAGAAAGACAAGATCCACCTCATCCACTAGAACACAGGCACTAGTCCCCTCCACCAGGAAGCCTACACAACCCACTGAACCAACATTAGCCACTGGGGACAGACACCAAAAACAACAGAAACTATGAATCTGCAGCCTGCAAAAAGGAGACCCTAAACACAGTAAGATAAGCAAAATGACAAGACAGAAAATCACAACAGATGAAGGAGCAAGATAAAAACCCACCAGACCTAACAAATGAAGAGTAAATAGGCAGTCTACCTGAAAAAGTATTTAGAATAATGATATTAAAGATTATACAAAATCTTGGAGATAGAATAGACAAAATGCAAGAAATATTTAACAAGGACCTAGAAGAACTAAAGATGAAGCAAGCAATGATGAACAACACAATAAACGAAATTAAAAATACTCTACATGAGATCAATAGAAGAATAACTGAGGCAGAAGAACGGAGATGTGATCTGGAAGATCAAATATTGGAAATAACTACTGCAGAGCAGAATATAGAAAGAAGAATGAAAAGAACTGTGAACAGTCTCAGAGACCTCTGGGACAAAATTAAACACACCAACATTGAAATTATAGGTGTTCCAGAAGAAGAACAGAAAAAGAAAGGGACTGAGAAAATATTTGAAGAGATTATAGTTGAAAACTTCCCTAATATGGGAAAGGAAATAGTTAATCAAGTCCAGGAAGCACAGAGAGTCCCATACAGGATAAATCCAAGGAGAAACATGCCAAGACACATATTAAAGAAACTGTCAAAAATTAAATACAAAGAAAGCATATTAAAAGCAGCAAGGGAAAAACAACAAATAACACACAAGGGAATCCCCATAAGATTAACAGCTGATCTTTCAGCAGAAACTCTGCAAACCAGAGAGAACTGGCAGGACATATTTTAAGTGATAAAGGAGAAAAACCTACAACCAAGATTACTGTACCCAGAAAGTATCTCATTCAGATTCGATGGTGAAATTAAAACCTTTACAGACAAGCAGAAGCTGAGATAGTCCAGCACCACCAAATCAGATTTACAACAACTGCTAAAGGAACTTCTCTAGGCAAGAAACACAAGAGAAGGGAAAGACCTACAATAACAAACACAAAACAATTAAGAAAATGGGAATAGAAACATACATATTGATAATTACCTTAAAGGTAAATGGATTAAATGCTCTTACCAAATACACAGACTGGCTGAATGGATACCAAAACAACAACCATATATAAGTTGTCTACAAGAGACCTACTTCAGACCTAGTGACACATACAGACTGAAAGTGAGGGGATGGAAAAAGATATTCCATGCAAATGGAATCCAAAAGAAAGCTAGAGTAGCAATTCTCATATCACACAAAATAGACTTTAAAATAAAGGCTATTAGAAGAGACAAAGAAGGGCACTACATAATGATCAAGGGATCGATCCAAGAAGAAGATATAACAATTGTAAATATTTATGCACCCAACATAGGAGCACCTCAATACATAAGGCAAATACTAACAGCCATAAAATGGGAAATTGACAGTAACACTCTCTTTGTAGGGGACTTTAACACCCCACTTCTACCAATGGAAAGATCATCCAAAATGAAAATAAATAAGGAAACACAAGCTTTAAATGATACATTAAACAAAATGGACTTAATTGATATTCATAGTACATTCCATCCAAAAACAACAAAATACACATTTTTCTCAAGTGCTCATGGAATATTATTCAGAATAGATCATATCTTGGGTCACAAATCAAGCCTTGGTAAATTTAGGAAAATTGAAATTGTATCACGTATCTTTTCCGACCACCACACTATGAGACTAGATATCAATTACAGGAAAAGATCTGTAAAAATTACAAGCACATAGAGGCCAAACAATACACTACTTAATAATGAAGTGATCACTAAAGAAATCAAAGAGGAAATCAAAAAATACCTATACACAAATGACAATGGAAACACGATGACCTAAAACCTATGGGATACAGCAAAAGCAGTTCTAAGAGGGAAGTTTATAACAATACAATCCTACCTTAAGAAACAGGAAAAGGCTTGAATAAACAGCCTAGCCTTGCACCTAAAGCGATCAGAGAAAGAAGAACAAAAGAACATGAAAGTTAGCAGAAATCATATAAATCAGATCAGAAATAAATGAAAAAGAATTAAAGGAAAAAATAGCAAATATCAATAAAACTAAAAGCTGGTTCTTTGATAAGATAAAAAAAAATTGATAAACCATTAGCCAGACTCATCAAGAAAAAATGGGAGAAGACTCAAATCAATAGAATTAGAAATGAAAAAGGAGAATAAATAACTGACACTGCAGAAATACAAAAGATTATGAGAGATTACTACAAGCAACTCTATGCCAATAAAATGGACAACCTGGAAGAAATGGATAAATTTTTAGAAATGCACAACCTGCCAAATCTGAATCAGGAAGAAATAGATAATATGAACAGACCAATCACAAGACCTGAAATTGAAACTGTGATTAAAACTCTTCCAACAAACAAAATCCCAGGACCAGATGGCTTCACACTGAATTCTATCAAGCATTTAGAGAAGAGCTAACACCTATCCTTCTCAAACTCTTCCAAAGTATAGCAGAGGGAGGAGCACTCCCAAACTCATTCTACGAGGCCATCATCACCCTGATGTCAAAAGCAGACAAGGATGTCAAAAAGAAACAAAACTACAGGCCAATATTACTGAAGAACATAGATGCAAAAATCCTCAACAAAATACAAGCAAACAGAATCCAATAGCAATTAAAAGGATTGTAAACCATGGTCAACTGGGGTTTATTCCAGGAAAGCAAGGATTATTCATTATATGCAAGTGAATCAATGTGATACACCATATTAAAAAATTGAAGGAGAAAAAACATGTGATAATCTCAATAAATGCAGAGAAAGCTTTTCACAAAATTCAACACCCGGTTATGATAAAAACCCTGCAGAAAGTAGGTATAGAGGGAACTTTCCTCAACATAATAATGGCCATATATGAGAAACCCACAGCCAGCATCGTCCTCAAAGGTGAAAAACTGAAAGCCTTGCCACTGAGATCAGGAACAAGGCAAGGTTGCCCACTCTCACCACTCTTATTCAACATAGTTTTGGAAGTTTTAGCCACAGCAATAGGAGAAGAAAAGGAAATAAAAGGAATCCAAATCAGAAAAGAAGAAGTAAAGCTGTCACTGTTTGCAGATGACATGATACTATACATAGAGAATCCTAAAGATGCTACCAGAAAACTACTAGAGCTAATCAATGAATTTGGTAGAGTATCAGGATACAAAATTAATGCACAGAAATCTCTGGCATTCCTATACACTAATGATGAAAATTCTGTAAGTGAAATCAAGAAAACACTCCCATTTACCATTGCAGCAAAAAGAATAAAATATCTAGGGATAAATTTACCTAAGGGGACAAAAGACCTGTGTGCAGAAAATTGTAAGACACTGATGAAAGAAATTAAAGATGATACAAATAGATGGAGAGATATACCATGTTCTTGGATTGGAAGAATCAACATTGTGAAAATGACTCTATTACCCGAAGTAATCTACAGATTGAATGCAATCTGTATCAAACGACCACTGGCATTTTTCACATCACTAGAACAAAACATTTCACAATTTGTATGGAAACACAAAAGACCCTGAATAGCCAAAGCAATCTTGAGAACGAAAAACGGAGCTGGAGAAATCAGGGTCCCTGACTTCAGGCTATACTACAAAGCTACAGTAATCAAGACTGTATGGTAGTGGGACAAAATCAGAAATATATATCAATGGAACAGGATAGAAAGCCCAGAGATAAACCCATGCACATATGGTCACTTTATCTTTTATAAAGGAGACAGGAATATACAGTGGAGAAAGGACAGCCTCTTCAAAAAGTGCTGCTGGGAGAACTGGACAGGTACATATAAAAGTATGAGATCAGAACAATCCCTAACACCATACACAAAAATAAGCTCAGAATGGATTCAAGTCCTAAATGTAAGGTCAGAAAATATCAATCTCTTAAAGAAAAACATAGGCAGAACTCTCTATGACATAAATCACAGCAAGATCCTTTCTGACCCACCTCCTAGTCAAATGGAAATAAAAACAAAAATAATCAAATGGGACCTAATGAAACTTCAAAGCTTTTGCACAGCAAGGAAACCATGAACAAGACCAAAAGACAACCCTCAGATTGGGAGAAATTATTTTCAAATGAAGCAACTGTCCAAGGATTAATCTCCAGAATTTACAAGCAGCTCATGCAGCTCAATAACAAAAAACAAACAACCCAATCCAAAAATGGGCAGAAGACCTGAATAGACATTTCTTCAAATAAGATATACAGATTGCCAACAAACACATGAAAGAATGCTCAACATCTTTAATCATTAGAGAAATGCAAAACTACCATGAGATATCATCTCACACTGGTCAGAATGGCCATCATCAAAAAATCTACAAACAATAAATGCTCTACAGGGTGTGGAGAAAAGGGAACACTCTTGCACTGCTGGTGTATGAATTGCTGTAGCCACTATGGAGAACCGTATGGAGTTTCCTTAAAAAACTACAAATAGAACTACCATAAGACCCAGCAATCCCACTACTGGACATATACCCTGCAAAAACCATAATTCAAGAAGAGTCATGCACCAAAATGTTCATTGCAGCTCTATTTACAATAGCCAGGATATGGAGACAACCTAAGTGTCCATCATTGAATGAATGGATAAAGAATATGTGGCACATATATACAATGGAATATTACTCAGCCATAAAAAGAAACAAAATTGAGTTATCTGTAGTGAGGTGGGTGGACCCAGAGTCTGTCATACAGAGTGAGGTAAGTCAGAAAGAGAAAGAGAAATACCATATTCTAACACATATATATGGAATCTAAGAAATAAAATCTCATGAAGAACCTAGGGGTAAGACAGGAATAAAGACACATACCTACTAGCAAATGGACTTGAGGATATGGGGAGGGCCAAAGGTAAGCTGGGAGAAAGTGAGAGAGTGCTATGGACATATATACACTACCAAACGTAAAATAGATAGCTAGTGGGAAGCAGTCACATAGCAGAGGGTGATCCTCTCGGTGCTTTTTGACCAGCTGGATGGGTGGCATAAGGATGGTTGGAGGGTGTGAGACACAAGACGGAGGAGATATGGGAATATATGTATATGTATAACTGATTCACTTTGTTATAAAGCAGAAACTAACACACCATTGTAAAACAATTATACTCCAATAAAGGTTTAAAAAAAGAAAACACATTAGAGAGCATCTTCAATGTAAGCATGATAAAATTGTAGATCTATTAAATATGGTTTGTGGCTACATATCTACCATATTAATTTATGCAAGTTTGAGATATTTTATAAATAATTTTTAATTAAAAGAATATATATTATTCCTAATGATACAAAAAATCTTCACTTTCATCTATTGTCATTATAAAAGATTGTTGATTTAAAGAAAATCGCTAATGTTTTGTTGTAGAAATATATTGTTAAGGTACAAAAACTTTCAGCTTTTAAGTAGAAATAATGCTACATATATGGAAATAAGATTTAGCTAGATTTATATAACAAATGGACTTTGATGAAAATCTGGATAACAGACATGGTGTATTGTTTTCTTTGAAGGACTGTGGGCATTTGATGTAGCTTGGATGGAAGACCTTATAAGTATTGTGGTTCTTTTAACCTATAAGTAGGTGTTTGGAACTTCAGTATGTACAAGAGCAATTGGCAGCCAGGGAAGTGAGTGTTCACTCTTTTGGCGAGGAAAAGAACATTCAGAATATAACTGCTTGGGTGGGGGCAAAGATAGTGAACCTTTGTCTGCACTATACTTGAGTATCCAGGTAAAATAGCACAGTGACTTTACCTGGATATTAAGGGAGAACCATATAATGGCCAAGAGCACAAATTCTGGGATCTGGCTGCTATCCACTCACCAGGTTATTTCATTGCTGAAAGTCTCAGTTTCCCTAGATGTAAATGTGGTTGACAAAATAGTATCTATCTCATTAGACTGATGAGATGACTGTATGAAATAATCCATATAAAATTATTAAAGCATTTTCTGACATGTAGTATGTTCTAAATAAATATTAGCTTTATTGTAGGGGCCACGAGACACACTGTGTCCAATTTGGGGCACTATCTGGGTCTGAGCCCTGTATAAAGTATTAAGATTAGATGGGTTCTAATGGCAGGAGTTTCAGATAGCATAAATACCCGTGAGTGCTTTCTCATAGTAGCTGATTTGGGGCACTTTCTGGGCCAATCATCTCAGTCAGGAATGCTAGGATGATAATTGTATCCCAAACAGCAGTCTTATAAATATATGAACATAAGAGAGTCATATATGAAACTCAATTATGTTCAACACTCACGGTAATACCTCTGGCCTTTTTTGCTGTTCTTCATCTTGGTTAAAGGCCCTGCCATCTGAGTGGATGCTAGAATCCTAGAAGTTGTGCTTGGCACCCCTTTCTTTCACTTCCATTCCCTATTCATGAATTTATTATGTGGATTTTACTTTACAAAGGACCCTAAAATAGATCTTTCTTCTACATTTCTACTACCACTGTCACCACCAAAGCCCAGGACAACATCACCCTGACTGAGGCAACCACATTAAACTCCTGGACTAGTCTCTCCACATCTATCCTTCCTTGACATCCAATCCTTTATCTTTACAGAAGCTACAGCCTTTTTTTTTTTTTAATACATGACTAATGATCACTGTCTTGCTTTAAAAAGCCTTATATGGCTCCCAGTTGTTCTTAGAATACAGAATAAAATTATGCACTGAATTGTCTGGACCCAACTTACCCTCCAACCCCATCTTACAGCAAGAACTTCCTTTCCTTCTATTCTTAACCACATTCTTTCTTTCACTTTCTCAATGGTGTCATACCCTCACCCAATGTAGGGCTTTTGCACATGCTATTCTCTCTGCTGAAATATTCTTTCTGTTCTTGTCTTACATATCTCCTACTTTTCTTTCAGTTTTCTGCTCCATTATCATTTCTATGACTTGTTCAGCTGTTCTTGTTATATGCTTTCCTAGAACCATCACACTTTACTTCATAACATATATCCTTTTACATTTATTTAAGTTGCCATCCATGGTTTGTTAGTATCTACACTAATCATAAACAAATGTTTTTGTTCACTTTTTTTATACTCAGAACCTTAACACAGTGTCTAATAATTGTAGGAGTTCAATAACTACTTGTTCAATGCATGCAATATAATTATACATAGATGTTTATCATTATATATTTGAAAGTCTCAATTAAAATATTACCTCCTCTGAGAGACTTTTCCAGATTGCCTTAACTAAAGATGTTCAACCTACCTACTGACTCCCTATGTTGCTCTCTATTTTATTACCTTTTTTATTTTTTTTAATTGGAATGTATTCCTACTGGAACATATATATTTATTTATTTAGCTATAAACTCTCTTTACACCACTAGAATACGAAGTCTGTGAGAGTAAAGACTTTAATTTTCTGATTTGCTGCTGTATCACCAACAACCCACACAATGCTTTACTCAGAGGAGACCCTAAATTTATTTGTCAAATGAATGAATGAATAAAAATATTTAACTATACTTCTACTTAGTTTTAGATGTTCAGACAAATGAAAGTCTTCCCTAGAAAGAATTATTTCTAGAAAAATGTTTATCTTCCAAATGTTGAGATCCCCCAATACTTTAAAACAATAAATAAAAATAATGGCAAAAAGTATATATCAGAAATGCTAGGAAAATATTAATAATTAGATTGATGAGTCCAAGTAAGCATGGAATTTTGTTATTTCTCCTGTCTGACCCCAAGATTAAAACAACAAAAGTAACAGAACATAGAAGTTATTTGATGCCTGTAATTATTGCAAAAAGAAATGAAGTAGTGAAATGATGTTTCTAAGTATCTAGGCCTCTAAAGTATATTATCTATAATGTAATAGGATGGTTTCAAGTCCTCCTGGGAAGAAGACTAATCTCCCTTCAGCCCCTTATCTACTCTTTCAACCCATCCACAATCCCCATTTCAAAATAATAAAATGCTTATTTATTTATGTATTATACTCTCTTTGGTTTCATAAAGGATAAAAGCAGTTTTATAAAGTATGAGTGACCAATACATTTCAATGGCAAATTTTATAAAAAGGTAAAATGAGGGAACATGAACATACCAAATGACTAAGTTGATATAGTTAGAATACTTGAGCTATAATTTTAGCACTGAGAGTCATGTCAGCTACAGTTAACGAGGAATAAAATGGGTAGCCTGATAGAAGGAAATGGGCCAGCTTGCTGGGAGAGGGAAATTTTTCTCTAGAATTGAGTATTAAAAGCTAATTTTTTTTTCTTTTTTTTGGTACGCGGGCCTCTCACTGTTGTGGCCTCTCCCACTGCGGAGTGCAGGCTCAGTGGCCATGGCTCAGGGGCCTAGCCGCTCCGCGGCATGTGGGATCTTCCCAGACTGGGGAACGAACCCGTGTCCTCTGCATTGGCAGGTGGACTCTCAACCACTGCGCCACCAGGGAAGCCCGAAAGCTAATTTTTTATGTAAATCATTAATTAGTATCAATGACTAATATAAAAGACTATGTTTTCAACAGTATGTTAAAGTTTCTGTTATTTTGGTAAGATGTGATGTGTTTCCTAGAAAATATTCAAAAAGCTTCTTGGGAGCAGCCTTCCAGGCATCGTGGTGTTTTCTAGGCTCTATATTCTAATAGTGAATTTTCAATTCCTATTTCTAGCCTTGAGAAATATGTACTGTATTTGTTATGATGTGGTTGACCTTTGGCTTCTCCATCACTTACATTAACCACCTATGATATTCATAATAATATCCTTTAAATTATGTCTGCAGAAGTCTACAGTGCACAGTCAAAGCACACACTGCACTTTATTTATTTACCCAGTAAAATATTCCTTGACAAGATGACCTCAGGAGCGGAACACTTATTACCATAAGGCTTCAGGATGGGAGCTGGAGAGTGAAGGTGGGAGACAACAGACTTATGTTCGTCTCAGATACATTCTTCTAATCTTAATAAATGAAACACTTCAATCATAAATTTAAAAAATGGCCAGCCTCTAACTGGCAGGAATTTTTTAATAGGGGGGAGTTTTCTTCCCATGTTATATTTTTTAAAAAATAGCAAGCATGGGCTTCCCTGGTGGTGCAGTGGCTGAGTGTCCGCCTGCTGATGCAGGGGACACGGGTTCGTGCCCTGGTCTGGGAAGATACCACATGCCGTGAAGCAGCTAGGCCTGTGAGCCATAGCCGCTGAGCCTGCACGTCTGGAGCCTGTGCTCCTCAATGGGAGTGGGCACAACAGTGAGAGGCCTGCGTACGGCAAAAAAAAAAAAAAAGCAAGCAACAATATATGTATCCTGAATTGTAATTGAGAAAAAAGCCACAAGGTTTTGGAAGAGAAAGAAAAGGTCATCAAAAATTGTATTTGACTGCAACAGCAAACAGATATGCCATACATTTATTTTTAAATGTCAAGATAGAAGAACCCCTACAAACAGAAGTTGAAAGTCAATTCCATAACCATTAAATGCAGTTGTTGAAATCCCTTGCTCCAAGGGATTTGAGATTATACTCTAGACAGGCTGAATAGCCTGCTGTTTCTCACCTCAGTGAGCAGTCAGAAATGTGCAGTGACAAAAGATTTCACAAGATTCTGGGTCACAGACATAAAGTGCCATATATATGAAATGAATCTTTAAAATAACATATGCTGTAAATATTGTATCCTGACTGCACACTTAGAAAGACTGAGAACAAAAATCATAAAATAAGATACATTTGGCAAACTTTGAGTGACTTCCTTTACTCAATCTTGGAACATTTTGGCTGAAATAACTGTTTGGATGAAATCACTTTTACAATTTAATAATGACATGCACATGTTAGTACTAATCTCTGTAGTGATGATTAATTAGTGAATAAATGATGTCCAACCTGCCAAAAATTGGAGGAGGAACAATAGTAACTTTACCTGATAATGAGACTTCATTATTTGTAGGAAGAAATCTGCTTAAGTAAAGATTTTATTGAAACAATTTCATGTGGTCATTAGAAATGCCTGGTGACTTGAGACGCAGATATGACAGCCACTGAAAAAAATTGACTAGGACAAACTAAGAACTGGAAATTAGTATAATTTAAGGTAACTGATATAGCAGTATTT
Source organism: Monodon monoceros (assembly GCF_005190385.1). Lineage (NCBI taxonomy): Eukaryota > Metazoa > Chordata > Mammalia > Artiodactyla > Monodontidae > Monodon > Monodon monoceros. Next base: position 69,313,382 of record NW_021703779.1, on the reverse strand, counting down.
AGGATTGAACCTCAGCAAAACTATGAATGAGATTGTCTCTGATTCATGACTATCTCTCCTCTATTTCACCTACCTCCAACTTACTTGCTCCTGATGAATAGTTATCAATAAAGATGTTAGGTATTAAGATTGTCAGTTGTACAGTATTTGTTTTCTATTGCTGAATAACAAATTATCACGTTTAGCAACATAAACAAACACATTTACTAGCTCAGAGTTTTATAGGTCAGAAGTCATGACAAACTCAGCTAGATTCTCTACTTAGGTTCTCACAAGGCCAAAATCAAGGTGTTTCTTGGGTTTGATTCAACTGGAGGCTCTGTGAAGACTCTACTTCCATTTTCATTCACATTGTTGGCTGAATTAGATGCCTTGTGGTCATAGGTCTGAGGTCCCCATTTCTTTGCTGACTGTTAGTAAGGGGCTGCTCTTAGCTTTTATGAGGCCACCTGCTTTCCTTCTCACATGGCTTAATCCATCTTCAAGGCCAGAAATCATTCATCAAATCTTTGTCTTACTTCAAATCTCTGAATTCTTCTTCAACTGTCAGTGGGAGAAAATTCTCTGCTTTTTTTTTTACCTTTATTGGAGTATAATTGCTTTAAAATGTTGTATTAATTTCTGCTGTACAACAAAGTGAATCAGCTATATTTATACACATATCCCCATATCCCCTCCTTCTTATGCCTCCCTCCCACCCTCCCTATCCCACTCCTCTA
>NW_021703779.1:69302562-69312263 GCF_005190385.1 Monodon monoceros | reverse complement strand
TTGTCACAAAGCATTGAGCTGATGTCCCTCTGCTATGCAGCAGCTTCCCACTAGCTCTCTGTTTTACATTTGGTTATATATATATATATATATATATATATATATATATATATATCAACTCTACTCTCTCACGTTGTCCCAGCTCACCTTTCCACCCATGTGTCCTCAAGTCTATTCTCTACATCTGCATCTTTATTCCTGCCCTGTCACTAGGTTTACCAGTACCATTTTTTTAGATTCCATATGTATGCATTAGCATATGGTGTTTGTTTTCCTCTTTCTGTCTTACTTCACTATGTATGACAGACTCTAGGTCCATCCACCTCACTACAAATAACTCAGTTTTGTTCCTTTTTATGACGAGTAATATTCCATTGTATATATGTGCCACATTTTCTTTATCCATTCATCTGTTGATGGACACTTATGTTGCTTCCATGTCCTGGCTATTGTAAATACTGCTGCAATGAACATTGTGGTACATGACTCTTTTTGAATTATGGTTTTCTCAGGGTATATGCCCAGTAGTGGGATTGCTGGGTCTTATGGTAGTTCTATTTGTAGTTTTTTAAGGAACTTCCATACTGTTCTCCATAGTGGCTGTATCAATTTACAGTCCCACCAACAGGGCAAAAGGGTTCCCTTTTCTCCACACCCTCTCCAGCATTTATTGTTTGTAGATTTTTCGATGATGGCCCTTCTGACCAGTGTGAGGTGATACCTCACTTAAACTCTCTGCCTTAAAAGGGCTTATTATGATTAGATTAGATCCACCCAGATAGACTCTCATTGCCATGTAATGTGACAAAATCGAAAGAGTGTATCATGTCATATTCACAGGTTCTACCCTCATTCAAAGGGGAGGGTATATACAGGAAAGTCACAGAGTGCCATTCTTAGAATTCTGCCTATCACATCAGCTAAATCTATTATCTGCTAAGACTTAAAACCTTCCACTTTATTTATATTTACAGTGACTTCTTTCATGGAAAAATAAGCATTCAAAGCCCAAAGGAATGAACGTACAATTGTAAAATGCTGACACAAGAGTTGATAATCTGGGTCATAACACTTTACTACATATTTCTTCAAATCATGCTACTTAGTTATTTTGTTCAAAATTTTGGTTATAACTGAGGAATATTATTTTATCCTTTTTCATAGTTACTGATTTTTAATAAAATCAATACCTTTATTGCTAATTTAGAGTTATATTTAAAATTTGTTTTGATATGTAGTATTGAATTTAAGAGCAGTTAAAACAATAATTATAGTCTCAGGTCAGCCTACAGGAGCAGAAATATTTTATATTTTCAATGAAAAAAGGGAAACCAGTAATCTTACTAGAACATAAGCATTTAAACAAAACCAAAATATAGTAATAAGAACAATCATAAGGTATATGAAATAGCCTTTTACTTACCTTGAATATTGTAATTTGGGAATGGCATATTAGATTAGAGTATGAACGTTCTGTGGTGGATACACACAGCCCCAGCCCAGGTTTTGAGGTTAGTCCCTAGAAGAAGGTAGAGTGGGTAGTACATTGTTTTTGGGCAATGTGAGATAAAGCTGGAACCAAATTCATAGGGGAAGAAGGGTAAAAGTCAGGAGATGCTAAAAGTCATGACTGAGTTTTCAGGATTGATTGTGTGTCAAAGAACACACAATTTTAGGCTGAGTCTTTAGGTATATAAATTCAGGATGAGTGAGTTAAGAGTGAAAAACAGGCAGTTGATGAAGTTGCTAATTCAAACATCTTCTGGGGCCAGCAAGTTGACATAAATATGTGAAGAGACTGCATGTATGAGTGAAAGGAATGGGACCTGGGAATGAAAGTAGAGTACTTTCCCCACCTAAAGGCATTTATTAAAAAATAATAAAAACACTGCCCCATTTTGTAAAATATATCTATATGGCTGAATGTGACATTATGGTGTGTGATCCATGAGTACAGACATGTGTGTGTTTTTTTTTAATGTTTTAATGCTTGAGTCTAACTGAGGTAATTTAAATAAGGGATAGACTAATATTATGGATAAAAGTAAGGTGGTGGTGCTGTGATGGTGGTGATGATGATAGTGGTGGTTTATGATAATGTGTTGGGATTTCTCTGGTGATTCTCCTGGATGGTAAACTTCTAGCCTGAAAGCTTGAAGGTCTGAATGTGCTGATCTTTACTCATACTAATTCTTACTTTATCTAACAATTATGATCTCTAGAGAGAAGAGTGAAAGGAACTAATAATATGAGCAAAGGACAAGGTTGTCTCCACTTGGCAGATGATGAAACTGGAGCTCAGAGTGGTTATATGAGTTGTTCAAGATTAAACAGCTAAGCTTAAGGGGTAAATAAGGGGTAAAGCCTGTGAACCGCTTTTCTTACATAACAGTCATAATCGCTTACAAAAAGAGAACCTCAGCTGGGGTGCCAAGGAGCTAAATCTTGCCACAGTTGTGTGTGAATAATTTGTATATATCAGAGCTGCTTTGTGCCCTTCATCATCATGGTGTTAATGTGCTGTAACCTATGAACCTGAGTGTAAAAGTACTAATCTCTGAACGTAACAAAGATAAGGAAGTAGTAGAATTCTTTGGGGAAGAATCAGATGAGAACTACTGGACATTTTAAGGTACTTTGGTGTTTATATATAACGGTAGATTTCACTCTCAAACACTCCTTAAGAATATGTGATAAGCTTCTCTGACAAACATCTGAGTAAAAGCCTATAAATCATGCCTAGGGAATTTGGCTCTTTTGTTTGGTTTTAAAATGGAATGAAATATGTGTTGTAAGCAAGAGAGAACTTTTACGTAATAACGCACGAAATATTTGGCAAGGAAAATAGAACTATAATTGGATTAAAGAAGACATTGTGAAAGAAATAGCCAAATGTAAAACTAACTGAAATGTGAACAGAGGGACACAGAATAAAACAGGGAAGGTAGTGTGTGTACAATCCCCTTAAGGGAGAAAATGGAGGTAATACAAAAGAAAATTTGGCTGCTTCCTATGCCAGTAGGTAGGTGATGTTGTTGGCCCAGGAAATTTCTGGCTTATTTGGCCTGGATAAAGGGTAGTATTTGACAGGCATTCTTAAAGTGAGGAGCTTTATATGTGTTCAAATACGAAGTTACAAGATGGATATATCAGGGGTGATGTTTGCATTATGAAACAATTATTTGCTTTGCATGAAGATTCACTGCAGGGCTCCTTTAATTATGGAGTTCCCTAAATACATTTACATATCTGCTTACAGATCATTAACTACACAAAGCAGCTGGGTTAGCTGGCAGCGAAGCAGAAAACTAAAAATTTAGGAGTATCTACCCCTGAAAATCCATCAACTGTAGAGATAAGAGCTTCTCAAGAGCAGGAAACGTGTCATATTTTTTATGTCCTATGCATACTAAGTACTCAGTAGATCTTCAATAAATCAATGGAGATTTGATGAACAGTATCTAAAATTTAATGAATACTTTTATAAATATACCTGCCTTCTTCCAGAAAAGACTTTGACTTGGCCTAAAAGAAAATAAACATGTCCAAATGATGACTGGTGACTGTGTAATAGGCAGAATACTGGTTCTCCAGAGATATCCATGTCCTAATTCCCAGAACCTTTGAATATGCAATATTGTATGGCAAAGGGGAATTGAGGTTGCAGATGGAATGAAGATTTCTAAATATTTATTTGATCTTAAAATGGAGAGATTATCCTGAATTATCCAAGTGAGCCTACCGTAATTACAAAGGCCCCTAAAAGTGGAAGAAAAGGAAAAGAGTCTGTCAGAGTGCTGTCATGTGAAAAAGACTTGATTAGTTATTGCTGTCTTTGAAGAGACAGGAAGGGAGCCACAAGCCAAGGAATACAGACAGCTTCTAGAAACTGGAAAAGGAAAGGAAATGGATTCTCCCCTAAAGCCTCCAAGGAGAATCAGCTTTGCTGACTTTGGTTTGGTTTTAGTCCAGTGAAACCCATTTTGGTTGTTTGACCTCCAGAACTGTAAGATAATAAATTTGTGTTGTTTTAAACTACTAAATTTGTGCTAATTTGTTATATCAAAAGCAAGAAATTAATACACTTAGAAACAGAGAAGTCAGTTTCCAAGGGTCTGTTTTCAGACATTTTCAGGATGTATTCATTGCATTTAAAGAAGAATGCCTACACTAAGGAATGTTTGGTAAGAAACTCTACGTCTCCTTATTTTGAAAAGTATATCTAGTAGCAGCATCAATTAACATTGCAAGGAGTATATTTTGTTGCTTGTGCTGGAATACCCTCAAACCTTGCTTTGGAAACCATGACCTTCCTGAGGAGCCCCAGAGAGAGGGTCACTCATTTGACAGTGAATGGCACTATTCTAAGTGACCAGGATACAGCAATGAATGAAACAAATGTTTACTCTTATGGAGCTTACATCTTAGAGGAAATACGATAAAAAATTAACAACAACTAAGTATAAAATACAATATTAGGCACTATGATAGATATTATAAAAAAAATATAAAGAAAAGTAAGAAGACAGACAGTGATGGAGTATAAGATGTGTTTTACGTAAGATGCCCAGTGAAAGGCTCTCTAAGGAGGTGACCTTGACCTGAATGACGTAAAGACAGAGATTAATATAAAAATGAAATTTTATTATTTTTGATGTACACCGGCTTCTTGGGAGGTGATGATATGATGTCTTAAATTCAGGTTAAAGGAATAAATATTTACAGAGAAGATTTTTGTTTGTTGCATAAGTTTAAGACCCTCCACATAGCACTTCTTTTCTAGACTTTTCCTAGTTCAACCTTCTTCCAATGCCATAAAAACCCACTTCCCCACAAGAACAATAGAGCCTTATATCAGAAGAAAAAAGGCAACTGAGCATAAGGATGCTGCATTTGCCCCTTTGGGAAGGTGTTTTTTGTGAGGTGTCCTATTTCTTGGTATCTCATGACATTCATATGGACCAGCCACTTAAAAGCTCCTATCTGAGACAAGGTAAGGCTGCATAAATGCTAAGAATTTATTCTAGAACTATCTATACTACGATTGCAAAAGGGACTTAAAAATTCCTCCAAAATGAAAGGAAATGAAGGACTTGTGACACATATATACAATGGAATATTACTCAGCCATAAAAAGAAACGAAATTGAGCTATTTGTAATGAGGTGGATAGACCTAGAGTCTGTCATACAGAGTGAAGTAAGTCAGAAAGAGAGAGACAAATACCGTATGCTAACACATATATATGGAATTTAAGAAAAAAAAATGTCATGAAGAACCTAGGGGTAAGACAGGAATAAAGACACAGACCTACTAGAGAATGGACTTGAGGATATGGGGAGGGGGAAGGGTAAGCTGTGACAAAGCGAGAGAGAAGCATGGACCTATATACACTACCAAACGTAAGGTAGATAGCTAGTGGGAAGCAGCCGCATAGCACAGGGAGATCAGCTCGGTGCTTTGTGACCGCCTGGAGGGGTTGTATAGGGAGGGTGGGAGGGAGGGAGACACAAGAGGGAAGAGATATGGGAACATACATACATATATATATATATATATATATATATATGTAACTGATTCATTTTGTTGTAAAGCAGAAACTAACACCATTGTAAAGCAATTATACTCCAATAAAGATGACAAAAAAAATAAAATAAAATAAAGGAAATAAACCACGATAAAATCTCCCTACAAATCTGAAAAAATAATGGAGGAAAAAGAATGCAGGCCATGGTGCATTTTAAATTTAGTAATCACTTTTTCTAATGTAATTATCACCCACAGATCCAACACCCAAAATTAAACCAAGGCCTTAATAATAACTTAACATTTAGTCATATATTTCCCCTCCACCATTCTATTATTCTGGGTCACCTACCCTGAATATCTCATTTTCCATTTTCATTCTGTTCCTTTACCTTCTTTTAGCTTTGTTGCATTTAAATATATTCTGAAGAAATACATATATATATATATATATATATACACATATACATATATATATTCAGAGCCCACCAGGCCCTGAATACCACTAGTCATCTTTCTGTGCCTATTGATACTCTTATTCTGGGTATTTCATACAAATGTAATAACATAATGTACAATCTTTAGTGTCTTGCTTCTTTTACATACTGTAATATTTCCAAGGTTCTAGCATGTTGTAGCACAAATCAGTACTTCATTACTTTTTATGGATGAATAATATTTGATTGTATGGATATACCACATTTATTTATCCTTTCATCAATTGATAGATATCTGAGTTGTTCTAACCATTGGCTATTATAAATATTGCTGCTTCTATTAACACTTGTGTGTAAGTTTTTGTGTAGACATTTGTTTTTATTGATCTTGAGTATATATCTGGGAGTAGAATTGCAGGATCATGTGGTAATGCTGTGTTTAACATTTTGAGGAACTGGCACACTCTTTTCCAAAGTGACTATACCATTTTACATTCACATCAGGATTCATGAGACTTCAGAATTCTCCAAATCCTTAACAACATTTGTTATTCTCCATGTTTTTTTTATTATGGCCATCCTAATGGTTGTGGAATGGTATATTGTGGCTTTGATTTGCATTTCTTTGATGAATAATGATGTTGAGCATCTTTTAATGTGCTTATAGGTCATTCTAATATCATTTTTGGAGAAATGTCTACACAGATATTATGCTCATTTAAAAAAAAAAATTATTCATTTATTTTTTGCAGTATGCGGGCCTCTCACTGTTGTGGCCTCTCCCGTTGCAGAGCACAGGCTCCGGACGCGCAGGCTCAGTGGCCATTGCTCATGGGCCAATCCGCTCCACGGCATGTGGGATCTTCCCAGACCGGGGCACAAACCCACATCCCCTGCATCGGCAGTCAGACTCTCAACCACTGCGCTACCAGGGAAACCATATGCTTATTTTTAATTGAGTTATTTTTCTTTTTCTTTTTGGATTATAATGGTTCTTTATATATTCTGGATTCAAACCCGTTATCAAGTATATGAGTTGCAAATATTTTGTCTCATTCTGTGGCTTATACTTTAACTTTCTTTTGTTTTTCAACATCTTTATTGGAGTATAATTGCTTTACAATGGTGTGTTAGTTTCTGCTTTATAACAAAGTGAATCAGTTATACATATAGATATACATATGTTCCCATATCTCTTCCCTCTTGCATCTCCCTCCCTCCCACCCTCCCTATCCCACCCTTCTAAGTGGTCACAAACCACCAAACTGATCACCCTGTGCTATGCAGCTGCCTCCCACTAGCTATTTTATGTTTGGTAGTTTATATATGTCCATGCCACTCTCTCACTTTTTCACAGCTTATCCTTCCCCCTCCCCATATCCTCAAGTCCCTTCTCTAGTAGGTCTGTGTCTTTACTCCCATCTTACCCCTAGGTTCTTCATGACCTTTTTTTTTTCTTGGATTCCATATATATGTGTTAGCATACGGTATTTGTTTTTCTCCTTCTGACTTACTTCACTCTGTATGACAGACTCTAGGTCCATCCACCTCAGTACAAATAACTCAATTTCATTTCTTTTTATGGCTGAGTAATATTCCATTGTATATATGTGCCACATCTTCTTTATCCATTCATCTGTTGATGGACACTTAAGTTGCTTCCATGTCCTGGCTATTGTAAATAGAGCTGCAATGAACATATTGGTACATGACTCTTTTTGAATTATGGTTTGCTCAGGGTATATGCCCAGTAGTGGGATTGCTGGGTCATATGGTAGTTCTATTTGTAGTTTTCTAAGGAACCTCCATACTGTTCTCCATAGTGGCTGTATCAATTTACATTCCCACCAACAGTGCAAGTGTGTTCCCTTTTCTCCACACCCTCTCCAGCATATATAGATTGCCAACAGGCACATGAAAGAATGCTCAACATCATTAATCATTAGAGAAATGCAAATCAAAACTACAATGAGATATCATCTCACAACAGTCAGAATGGCTATCATCAAAAAATCTAAAAACAATATATTTTAACTTTCTTCATGTTGTCCCTTGAAACAGAGAAGTTTTTAATTTTGAGGAGTCCATTTTTTCTATTTTGCTTTTTCACTTTTGATTTTGGTGTTATATCTAAAATGGTCAGGAAAATTTACTCATATGATTTCTTCTAATAGTTTTAGCTCTTAAACTTGTGTCAATGATCCATTTTGAGTTAAGTTTGTATATGATGTATGGTAGCAGTACAACCTCATTCTTTGTCATGTGGACACCCAGTAATCCCAGCATCATTTGTTTAAAAGACTATTTTTTCCCTATTGAATAGTCTTGGCACCCTTGTCAAAAATCAATTGACTATAAATGTAAGCATCTATTTCTGAAATCACAATTATATTCTGTTTATCTATATGTTTATTCTTATGCTAGTAGTACACTGTTTGGTTACTGTAGCTTTGTAGTAAAGTTTGAAATAACAAAGTATGAGTCCTCTAACTTTTGTCTTTTTCAAGACTGTTTTGGCTATTCTGGGGCTCTTATTTCCATATGAAATTTAGGATCAGCTTGTCCATTTCTGCAAAAAAATGTCAGTTGGGATTTTGACAGGGATTGCATTGAACTTATAGATCAGTTTGGGGAATACTGCCATTAATGATATTAATTTTTCTATTCCACAAACACCAGATGCCTTTCTATTTATTTAGGTTTTCTTTAAATTATTTTAACAATATTTTATACTTTTCAGTATACGTGTCTTTCACTTCTTTTTAAAAAATTTATGTGTAAGTATTTTACCCTTTTTGATGCTATTGTAAGTAGAATTTTCTTAATTCTATGTGTAGATTATTCATTGTTCAAATGATTTTTATACTAACTTTTTACCTGTAATCTTAGTGAACTCATTTATTAGAATTATTAGTGAATAACTAATAAGTAATAAACTCTTATTATTAAGAGTTTTAGTTATTTCTTTAGGATCTTCTATATAAAAGATTATATAATCTTTAAGTAGAAATAGTTTTACTTACTCCTTTCCAGTCTGCATAATTTTTATTTCTGAGAAACAATTTTATTTTCAAACCCAGCACACCCTGCCTCCTTTACATTCAAAAGTTTTTACTTTAGCTTAACACTTTTTTTCCATCACATTTTACTATAACAGCAAGAAGAAGCCAGGAGTCCTTTCTATGTTCTGCCTGGAAATCTCCTTAGTTATATCATCCGTTTCATTAGGTGAATTTTCTTATTTCTACATTACTATAGACAGAATTGTTGTTAAACTTTCCCCTTTCCTCTAGTTTCCAATAATAACTACTGATTTCACTTTAAGTCTTCACCTACAACCTACTAGAGAGCCAACAATCTGTAACTAGTAACCTCTTCACAGCCCTTACAATTTTTTCCTGTCTCCTTGTCCTAAAGACTCTGCAAGATTTTTAGATTTTTCTTATGACAGCAGTCTACTCCCAGTATCATAATCTATTCCCATTATCTCATGTTGTATAATAAATTACTTGAAAACTTACTGGCTTAAGATAACAGAAATAATTTACTATATCTCACTGTTTCTGTGGATTTGAAATTAATGTATGGCACAACAGGAAGAGCTTGTCTCTGCTCCATGATTTCTGAGCCTTTGTTTCAAGCATGGCTCATTGCACAGAAGGCTTGGGCCTAGAATCAACTGAATCAATATGATATATATATATATATATATATATATATATATATATATATATATATA
>NW_021703779.1:69281874-69302552 GCF_005190385.1 Monodon monoceros | reverse complement strand
TATATATATATATATATATATATATATATATATATATATATATATATTGCATATATATTGGAGAGAATTTGTTGTTTCTGTTTCATGAAAACATACACACCCACAAACAGCCTAACTGAAGTAAGCTTTATATTTTTTATGGATCCTGTGTTTAAACTATTCTTCAGAACTAAATACTCACATCTCTTTAGTTCTAAGTAGAGAAGAAGAACTATGGAGGACAAGGGAAGTTGGAAAGAAGGTGCAACTGACTCATTCCAATATCAACAGTAGGCTTAAGTGGTAATTGTGAATGAATCACAGTATTTTATGCCAAAGTGAGAAAAAGATACTCTAGCAATTTTAGAGAAGGTAAATTATCTTCTGTCCAAAAAAACAGTAACATACTTCATTTGCAAAAAAAACATTATTACCAATGTGTAAGCCATATAATCTTGTAGTCTACTATAGTTGTTTTATTGAAAACATCTTTGGTAAGCTAATGTCTATACACTCCTGGTTTTCATTTTTGAATTAAAAAATATTGTACATTCTAAACTTATAGTTTAAGTTGTTTCTTCTTTCATGGAAATGACATTTATATTATCACACAATTCCTATCCAGCATGGAAGCAGAGAACATCTTCTGTTCCCTTTACCAAACCTTTCCTTCCTCTTGAGGCAGCCAGAAATGTGAGCTGACCATGACCACAGACATTAAAACACCCAATACTCACCAGTGTAAAACAATACCCACAGCAATGCAGTATTTGTTACACAAGACTTGAGTTCTGCCTCTGTCTCTGTGAGTGAATCACTTCATCATTTTTTAACTTTTTCAACTGTTTTTTACAAGTTCTTTACTTGTAAAACAAGGTTAATAAATTCAACAATTTATACTTTAAACATCACTGTGTTGCATTTGCCGGCTTACTTGTATCCATCCTCCTCTCCACATGCCCAACATAACTCTACCACAAAGTGAATGAAGGAACAATGCTTGTATTCCTCATTATTATTTTTCAAGTGTCAAAAATAGTTCCTGGAACATAGTAGGTGCTCTAAAAAGTTTGTTTTAATAAACAAACAGAAAATTTCCTGTTGCATTTCAGTTTGCTTTGTTTTTACTATTCTGACAGATGGTATAGCAAAGTAATTTGACTTACATAAATTTCAGTTTTATTTTATTTTATATTATAAAATTTTATTATGATGTTCTTTATTAGTAGTACATTTGTTCACAACTACCTTTCAAGATTTTTGTTTAGGTTCCGTATGCTGAGTTTAATAGGAAGCTACAATTATAGAGATTTAGGAAATTTTCAGAAAGATATGGCAATTCTATTGCTTATTCACATCCTATACAATTAAAATGTAAATATGGACATATGACTATGATTTGTAGTATGACATCCACATGATCTAACCTTTGGTATATTTTTAGTTTTATTACCACACAGAAAATGGAGAAAAAATCAACATGGCCAGAAGTTTGAGATTAGTTTATTCTCCCATATGAAGTTTGTTTGTTGTAGAGGGATGATGAATCACTAACATGTGTAAAAGAGGGAAATTTTAATGTAAAATTATAAAACAACTTTAGCTGTTTTCTTTTTATCAACTTATTGAGACTATTTCTCTTAAACAATATGCCTACTGTACAGTTTTTATGCCCACTAGCTAGCTTTGAGGATTCCATGTTATAATAATAAAAGTAACTACAATAATAATAATGGTAATAATAATCACTGAATAAAATGGAGGAATTAGTTTTACATTATAGTGGGTGATGGCTTGAAAAAAGCAGTGCCCTGTTCTAATTGCTATGTAATATGGCACTAGTTCCATGCGTTCTATAACTTTATAAGACTCACATGTTTTGTACTCCTTTAGTAGCACAATTTTAGGTTTGATTTGGAGAGGTAACTCACAGAGGCTTGTTTCTAACCACATCTTCATGCCCCAAGGGTAGCACAAATAACTTCCTGAATATAGAAGAGACTTCATCAGACATGAAGTTCTAACTCAATTAGTGTTTCGATTTCCTTGAAATTCTATATTCCTGTGCAGTGGTTTTATCCAGTGGAATACTGTTAAGAGAATAGCCTTGGCAAAATTGTAAGGTAAGTTTGTCCTGGGCTTTTTTATTCCCCTTCTACCTGCCACCCTTCCTATGTCCTCTTCTGCCTTTACATGCTCTCCTACTATCACAAGCAATAAAGTGGTCCCATACTGCTCCTTTACTGCCAAGGTCCCACAGTGTAGAGTCCTAAACAAACCAAATCTCTATAAGCATATAGTACTGCTCTGGTTCTTCTGTTGTTTCTACCATAAAAATTTACTTTGCCTAGGCTTTAGTTGCTAGAGCCTCATGTTTTGGCTGGCTAGCATCCTAGCAAAGTTATTCAACACATTCAATATTAGGCATAAGAAAATAACAGTGTGGAGAATGAGATCCACAGTTCCTTGGCATTGGTAGTCTACATTTTTGGCACTTAGACCTTAGTGTCTTCTTATCCTCAATGTTTTAATGACTTTCCCTAGACCAAAGACCCCCAGAATTTTGGCAGTTAAAACTTCACTGGCATCTGACTGAAATGATACCCATGTGTTTCTCTTCCTCTCCAAACTGTTGTTCTATTTCTTTCTACTTATAATTTGGTATAAATCCATTGTGTCACCAATTAGCTAATTTTCTCTCATATCATAATTCACTTCTTGGAAAAACCATTTATTGAATATATACTACATGACCAGCACTATGCTATGTATCAAATGGATGTTCCTAAAGATCATGTAATAATAATATGATGGTGATAAAAGTAATAGTCATACTTGAATTATATTCAACATTTCACAGTGCAAAAGAGTTTTCATATTCATTATATTACTTTATTTATTTATTAAACAAATATCTAAAAAAAAAAACACAAATATTTGTTGACCATCTTGCTATATTCCAGTCACTGTGCACAATGTTAAAAGATATAATGGTGGACAAAACAGGTTTTTATAAATCTTACAGTTTAGTGGGTGACATAAACATTAATCAAATAATTATAGAAGTAAATATATAATTATAAACTGTGATAAGTGCTATAGAAAATTAGAGTATTATGATACTATATAATAGGAGTCCAAATTAATTTTTATTTATGGGGCATTAGGGAAGGCTTTTCTGAAAACTTGACCTGTGAACTGATGTCTAACGGTTAAGTTATTTGAATATCTGGAGTGCAGGGAATGGCAGGGAAGGAAAAAAGGGACTAGTACATACATGCTATAAGATAAGAACTTCAGACTGCTACAGTGTTTTGTCTTTATACTAAAAGAAATGGAAGCCTTTGAAAGGATTTAGGCAGGAAAATAGTATATTAGACTCTACAGTTTGAAAAGATCACTCTGTATTAAACTTGAATGAGAGATGATGGTGAAAAATGGAAGACTAGAAGGCTGTTATTATCATAGTACAAGTAAGATATGTTGGTGGTATGAACTAAGGTGGTGTGGTGAAAGTGGAGAGAAATTATAAATTTGTGAGCTTTTAGAGAGTACTCACTATTATTCTTTGAGGTAGACAGGGAAAGGATTATAATTCTCATTGTGAGAATTAGAGAATGAAGTTTAGGAGATATTCAGTTACTTTCCCAGTGTCTTATCAATAGCCCTTAAATGGTGAATGTGGGTCTTAAACCTACGTCTTCTGAATGTCTTCCCAAACAACTTTCAATTTACAAAGTAATATAGGATATGTCCACAAGTAATGTATGGATTTTTACCTCTCTATACAGGATAAAATATTGGGAATGATCTATGATAGATTCAAGATAAAAAAAGATAAATCATATAGAATTGATTAGACTATGAATAACCAGTCTTGGCCTCCATGTTTAAGCTGTGAGGCCTTATTCAAGGTAGTTAACTACTCTGGGCCACACTTCTATTGTCTACTAACATAAACATAAAACTGGTTTTGCAAAAGAGTACCATTTTTAAGAATAACTTCAGGATATATCCAAATATTTGGTGGCTGTAACAAAAATGCTTTTATAAGCTAAGGTTGGTGTTCAGATACCAGGTTTAGTTAGAAATTCAAAGAGATTAAAAGAGTTTTAGCATTGAAGATCATTTAAAGAGCATAGGACAGATTAAAATATTGGCAAATAGATTTAGTGTCCAATGAAGGAGAAAAGGAAAACTATATACCTTTCCCAAAGCAATTGCATAACTTGCCTAACTATAGAACCCAACACTATCTTTATGGAAAAGACTGACAGAGGGAGGGAGATCAAGATGGTAGATTAGGAGAATACAAAGCCCACCACCTCCATTAACACATCAAAAACCTTTGACATGTAGAGCAATTCTCAATGAAAAGAAAACAAAAATGGACACTGAAAGAAATATTTTTATACAACAAAAGCTGTAAGAAAGATCCACACAGAATCAGGTAGGAAGGGAAGAGAAACAATCAGGTCAAGACCTGTACCCATGGGAGGGGACACAGAAGAAAAGGGAGATTGCATGGTCTTGGAGACCCTCTGGGCAGTGAGCAGTTCTAACCACATACTGGGTGTCCCAGCCCTGGGGTCAGACATAAGGAAGATGAGTTCCCTTAGCTGGTTTGAAACCAGTGAGACTGACAAAAGGACTATAAAAAACAAGGCTCTGCTTGTGAATAGTGTGCACATGCTTGCTCACTCCCCCAAAAAAGGTGGAGGAATCAGATTGAAACTGCCTAGGACTCTGGCCAGCTTCCCTCAAACACACTAGTGCCTGTCTCAGCTCTAACTGAATACACAGTCCTGCCTGGCTTGCTCTGCAGTGCAGCTCAACACTAGGGCAAAGGCTGCCATGACAAGGGGAGTATGCAGTTGTGGGGGACAGAGCCAGCTCAAACTTGGCATGGTGTGTAAACAAGGTGATGGTGGCCATTGCTGGTGCTTATGGAGGCAGCAAATTGGAGTGGTACATGATTCTGACCCCAAGTGCTAGGAACCATACATCTTGTACCCTGAACTATGATAAGTGCCCACTCCAGCCCCTCTTGCTCCATTACTTCTCCCCACCAGGATGAGGTTGCTGATGATAGGATGAGGGAAATCACACACTCAGTGGAAATGGAGGCAACTCAGCCCCAACCCTCAGGATTTATACTACAGCAACTTGAGACCTGACTCCACCACCCAATAAGGTGGAGTTGGCCACTGAGCAGAGGAGAAGCCTAAGCATACACCTAACTGTAACCCTAGCTCTTCAATCTCCAGCCCCACTTCCAACCAAGACAATAGCTGCCAGCAAACTCTGAGGGAACAGGTGATTCATGCTCACTTCAGATCCAGCTCTCCAAGCAAAGCCAACAGGCGCATGTAGACTGCATAGGGATGCTCCCACATAAGCACACCCCTTCAAGACCTGGATATGTAACTGTTTCACCCAATTTCATAGAGACAGAGAACCATAAGCAAAATGAAAGACAGATGAGTATGTTTCAAATGAAAGAACAAGGAAACCCTCCCAAAAAATTAATGAAACAGAGATAAATAAGTAACCAGATAAAGAGTTCAAAGCATTCGTAATAAGAATGCTAACTGAATTAGGGAAAATAATAGAAGTGAGGATTTTAACAAGGAACTAGAAAATATAAAATGTAACCAGTCAGAGAATACAAACTGGAAACAGAAAAATAAATAACTGAAATGAAAAACACACTACAAGGAATTAAGTGCAGACTAGGTGATACAGAAGGACACATAGTGATCAGTAAGATAGAATAATGGAAATCCTTCAATTAGAACAGGAAAAAGAAAAACAAATGAAAAATTGAAACACTTTAAGGGAACTCTGGAACAACATCAAGTGTACCAATATTCCCATTATAAGAGCCCTAGAAGAAGAGAGAGAGAAAGGGGTTGATGATATATTTGATGAAATTTTGGCTGAAAAATTTATGAACTTGAAGAAGGAAATTGATATCTTGGTACAGGAAGCACAGAGGGTTCCAGACAAGATGAACCCAAACAGACCCAGAGCAAGACATATCATAATTAAATGGCAAATTTTAAGATAAAGAAAGAATTCTAAAGGCTGGAAGAGAAAAACAAAGAATCATACACAAGGGAACCCACGTAAGGATATCAGCTGGTTTTTCTCCAGAAAATTTGCAGGCCAGAAGTGCGTGTCATGGTATATTTAAAGTGCTGAAAGGGAAAACAAAATCCATGACCTATGATAATTTACCAGCAAGATTATAATTTAGAATTGAAAGAGAGATAAAGAACTTCTCAGACAAACAAAAACTAAGAGTTCATCAATACTAAACCTGCACTAATTTTTTTAAAAGAGTCTTTTCTAAGTGGAAATGGAAAGGCTACATCAAGAACTAAAAATCTATAGTAACAGAAAGATCTCACCAGTCAAGGAAAATATACAGTAACAGCTGTAGATCAACTATTTAAATAAGTTAGTACAAAGACTAAAAGACAAAAATTGTAAAATCAAATATAACTGCCATAAACATTTAAGGTATAATCATGAAGATGTAAAATATGACATCAAAAACCCAAAACATGGAAGACAGGATGAAAACAAAAAAAAGTGGAACTTTCAGAATATGTTTGACATTAAATGGTTACCCATTTAAAAAAACTGGATATATTTATAGGTCAACATATATGACCCCTGGTAACAACATAATAAAAGAACAATAAGAGATACACAAAAATGAGAGAGAAAGGGACAAAAGCATTACACTCAAGAAAGCATCAAATCACAAGAGAAGAAATTAAAAGAAAAATAAAAGAACTACAACACACACACACACAAACGCACACACACACACACACACACAGGAAGCAAGTAACAAAATGGTGATAAGTACATACCTGTATCCATGATCACTTAAGACATCAATGGACTAAATGCTCCAATCAAGAGACAGAGGGTGGCTCACTGGATTAAAAAAAAAGATTAAAAATATAAAAAAAATAAAAACTATACATATGCTTCTTACAAAAGATTTATTTCAGAGCTAAAGAGACACATAGACAATAAAGGGGAAGGAAAGGGATATTTCATGGAAATGACAGAAAAGCTGGGAGCTAAAAATACTCATATCAGACAAAAAGACTAAAAGTCTATAACAAAAGACAAAGAAGGGTGTTATGTAATGATAAAGAGATCAATATAAGAAGAGAATATAACACTTGTTTACATAAACACACCTTATATAGGGCCACTTAAATAAGTAAAGTAAATAATAACAGAAAAAAAAGAGAGAATTGACAATAACACAATAATACTATGGAACATTAACACCCCTACATCAATGGACAAATGATGCAGACAGAAAATCAAGAAGGAAACAGGAGTCTTAAGTGACACATTAGACCAGTTGAATTTAATAAATATCTATAAGATATTTGACTCCCAAACAGCAGAGTATGCATTCTTTTCAAGTTCATGTGAAACATTATCAAGAATAGATCACATGGTAGGCCACAAAGGAAGTCTCACCAACATAAGAGGATAGAAAGTATATGAAGCACTTTCTCTGAACAAAATGATATGAATCTAGAAATCAGTTACAGGTAATAAAATGAGAAAAACACAAACACGTGAGACTTTTCAAAATGCTACTAAAAATCCAATGGGTCAATGAAGAAATCAAAGGAAATGAGAAAATATGTCATAGCAAGTGAAAATATAAACATAATTTTCCAAACTCTATGGGATTTAGGAAAAGCAGTTTTAAGAGGAAAGTTTATAGCAATAGAGACCCACCTCAAGAAACAGGAGCAATTTTAAATAAACAACTTAATTGATCATCTAAAAGAATTAGAAATAGAACAAACAAAGCCCAACATCAGTATAAAGAAGAAAATAATAAAGATCAGAGAGGAAGTAAGTAAAATAGAGATGCTCCCTCCCCCAAACATAAAAGATCATCAAAGCCAAGAGCTGGTTTTTTGAAAAGATAAACAAAATTGATAAGTTTTTAGCCAGGCTCATCAATGAAAAAAAAAAGAAAGAAAGAAAGAAAGAAAAAAACAGAGAGGATGAAAATAAATAACATAAGAAAAAAAAAGGAAATTTCAATCAATTTCACACAGATACAAAAAATCATAAGAGAATACTGCAAAGAGCTATATGCTAATAGATTCAACAACCTAGAAGAAATGGATCAATTTTTAGAAACGCACAATCTACCAAGACTGAACCAGGAAGAAACAGACAATCTGAACACATTGATCACTACCAGTGAAATTCGATTTGTAATTAAAAAAAAATACCTCCCAGCAAACAAAAGTCCAGGATTGGGCAGCTTCAACTGGGAATGCTTGTGACAGAAGCCCAGACCACCACAGAAGTGAAGTGCCATCGATGAGTGATACACAGAGGACAGGGCCACCTTTGCAGCTTCTCTCCTCACACACCAGCCCCTGCCTCCAAGGGCACTAGAGAGGGGTTCCGCCAGAGCTGCTCAGGTGCCCCTGTAATCACCTCCTCCACCACCTGACTGCCTGGGTGGCCTGCTTCTCCCAACTGCAGTCTCATGGGCTCTCATATTCCAATCGCTACCCCAGCACCTTCCTGCCTGAGTGGCCTGCTCGCCCTGACAGCCACCTAGGCTCCTTCCTGCCTGATGGGCTCCTGTGCTCCAGCAACCTCTGGAGCAGATTCTGGTGGGAGGAACACATGCAGAGGTGGGGATAAAACCACAGCTGCATCCCAAGAGCTCTGTGACTAAGGAAGAAGAACTGAAATATCTTCTCACAGCTGTGGGAAACATGGAGTTACAACTCTGCAGAAGGTTTTCGAAATTCAGCACCTGCAAAATATCCAAAAGGACTACAAGTGATCCTGACGCTTGGTCAGGTCTGGTTTTTGCAGCTGTGGGCTTTGTGGGCATGTACACACAGGTGTTGGGCCAAGCCAGAGTCTGAGTGTCCTCCATACCTCCCACAGCAGGTCCAGATGCATGACTACTGCAGTCCTGGGAACTGACCTCAGTGGATCTGCACCAGTGGCCTGGTGAAAACAATGCTTGAGAGACACCAGGGCCAATAGCCATCATACCCACCATTAAGGTGGGACTGGGAGCAGAGACAAAAACAGTGTACTTTGTGAGCCCACACGATGGGTGAAAGGAGACACGACAGAACACATTCACAAGTGAACAGCTCCAGAGCAGGATACTCAGTGGCTTCTCTCCCAGTGGAAGTGCTCCAGTTCCACCTAACTTACACTGCAGATCAGAGACACAGCTAAAAACAGATCTGAGGGCCTCTATTCCAACAACTAGGGAGCAGACGCTGTCCCTGACAGGGCAGTGACAACCACAGAGCAAAGGAGAGACCCTGCTCAATATCCAGGGCAGGCTCTGGTCTCCACAAGTCCAATCAAATCACCTACCAAAGGGATAATGGCATGAGTCTCTGGACCAATCTCATCCACCAGGGCAAAGACGCCAGAAGCAAGAGGAACTGTGATCCTGCAACCTGAAGAAAGGAGACCACAAACACAGTAAGTTTGACAAAATGAGAAGACAAGGAATTATGCTGCAGATGGAGGATCAAGATAAAAACCTACAAGAAAAACTAAATGAAGAGGAGATAGGAAAACTACCTGAAAATAATTCAGAGTAATGATAGTAAAGATGATCCAAGATCTTGGATAAAGAATGGAGGAACGAATCAAGAAGATACAAGAAATGATTAACAAAGACCTAGAAGAACTAAAGAACAAACAAACAGAGATGAAGAATACAATAACTGAAATGAAAAATACAATAAAAGGAATCAATAGCAGAATAACTGAGGCAGAAGAATGGATAAGTGACCTGGAGGACAGAATGGTGGAAATCTCTGCTGTGGAACAAAACAAAGAAAAAAGAATGAAAGAAATGAGGACAGTCTTAGAGGTGTTGGGGACAATATTAAACACACCAACATTTGAATTATAGGAGTTCCAGAAGAGGAGGAAAAAAAGAAATGCCCTGAGAAAATATTTGAAGAGATTATAGTCGAAAACTTCCCTAATGAGGGAAAGGAAATAGTCACCAAGTCCAGGAAGCACAGAGAGTCTCATACAGGATAAAATCCAAGGAGGAACATGCCAAGACATATATTAATCAAATTCACAAAAATTAAGTACAAAGAAAAAATAATAAAAGCAACAAGGGAAAAGTAACATATAACGTACAAGAGAATCCCCATGAGGTTATCAGCTGATTTTTCAGCAGAAACTCTGCAGGCCAGAAGGGAGTTGCATGATATATTTAAAGTGATGAAAGGGAAAAACCTACAACCAGGATTACTCTACACAACAAGGTTCTCATTCAGATTCAATGGATAAATCAAAAGCTTTACAGACAAGAAAAAGCTAAGAGAATTCAGCACCACAAAAGCAGCTTTACAACAAATGCTAAAGGAAGTTCTCTAGGCAGAGAACACAAGAAAAGAGAATAAAATAGGAAGGGAAGAAAAAAGACCTATGAAAACAAACCCAAAACAATTAAGAAAATGGCAATAGGAATATACATATGGATAATTACCTTAAATGAAAATGGATAAAATGCTCCAACCAAAAGACATAGATTGGCTGAATGGATAAAAAACAAGACCTGTATATATGCTGTCTACAGTAGAACCATTTCAGGCATAGAGACACATACACCCTGAAAGTGAGGGGATGGGGAAAGATATTACGTGCAAATGGAAATCAAAAGAAAACTAGATATACTCATATCAGACAAAATATACTTGAAAATAAAGACTGTGACAAGAGACAAGGAAGGAAACTACATAATGATCAAGGGATCAATCTAAGAAGAAGATATAACAATTATAAATATATATGCACTCAATATAGGAGCACTTTAACATATAAGGCAAAGCTAACAGCCATAAAGGGGGAAAACAACAGTAACATAAAAATAGTGGGGGACATTAACACCCCAATTACACCAATGGGCAGATAATCCCGACAGAAAATTAATGAGGAAATGCATCCTTAAATGACACATTAGACCAAATAGATTTAATTGATATTTATAGGATTTTTGAACCGAAAGCAGCAGAATGCACTTTCTTTTCACATGCACACAGAATATTCTCCAGTACAGATCACTTTTTGGGTCAGCAATCAAGGCTTAGAAATTTAAGAAAATTGAAAACATATAAAACATCTTTTCCGACAACAATGCTATGAGATTAGAAATCAATTACAGGAAACAGTGTGTATAAAACACAGACCTATGGAGGCTAAGGAATATGTTACTAAATACCCAATGTATCACTGAATAAATTTAAAAAAACAAAGGAAAAATAAATGAAATAGAGACACAGAAAACAAGAGCAAAGATCAATGAAAATCAAAGCTATTTTTTTGAGAAGATAAACAAAATTGATAAAACATTAGCCAGACTCTTCAAGGAAAAAAGAAAGTGGAGGACTGAAATAAATAAAATTAGAACTAAAAAAGAAGTTACAATGGACAACACAGAAATGAAATGGATCTTTGTGACTACTACAAGCAAATATACACAAATAAAATGGACAACCTAAAGAAATGGACAAAATCATAGAAAGGTACAACCTTCTAAGACTGAACCAGGAAGAAACAAAAATATGAACAGACACATCACAAGTACTGAGATTGAAAAAGTGATTAAAACTCTTCCAAAAAAGAAAAGTCCAAGACCAGATGGCTTCACAGGTGATTTCTATCAAACATTTAGGGAATAGTTAGGTCATACCCTTCTGAAACTATTCCAAAAAATTGCAGAGGAAGGAATAATCCCAAGCTCATTCTATGAGGTCACCATCACCCTGATACCAAAACCAAAGATACCACAAAAAAAGAAAATTACAGACAAATATCACTGATGAACATAGACAAAAATCCTCAACAAAATACTAGCAAACTGAATACAACAACACATTAAGAGGATCATACACCATGATCAAGTAGGATTTATCCCAGGGATGCAAGGATTCTTCAATATAGACAAATCAATCAGTGTGATACACGACATCAACAAATTGAAGAATAAAAACCATATGATCATCTCAATAGATGCAGAAAAATAGTTTGAAAAAATTGAACACCGTTTATGATAAAAAATAAAAATAAAAAGCACTCCAGAAACTGGGCATATGGGGAACCTATCTCAACATAATAAAGGCCATGTATGACAAACACACAGCAAACATCATTTTACATGGTGAAAAAAATGAAAGCATTTGCACTAAGATCAGGAACAAGACAAGGATATCCACTCTCATCACTTTTATTCAACATAGTTTTGGAAGTGCTAGCCATGGCAATCAGAGAACAAAAAGAAATCAAAGGAATCCAAATTGGAAAGAAGATGTGAAAATGTAACTGTTTGCAAATGACATGATACTATACATAGAAAATTCTAAAGATGCTACCAGAAAACTGCTAGAACTAATCAATGAATTTGGTAAAGTTGCAGGATACAAAATTAATACACAGAAATCACTTGCATTCCTATACAGTAATAACGAAAGATCAGAAAGAGAGATAAAGAAAACAATCCCATTTACCATCACATTAAAAAGAATAAAGTACATAGGAATAAGCCTATCTAAGGAAGCAAAAGACCTGTACTCAGAAAACTATAAGATACTGATGAAGGAAATAAAGGTGGCAAAATCAGGTGGAGAAGGATGCCAGGTTCTTGGATTGGGAGAGTTAATATTGTGAAAATAACTATACTACCCAAAATAATCTACAGATTCAATGCAATCTATATCAAATTCCCAATGGCATTCTTCACAGCATTAGAACAAAAAAAATTAGAATTTGTATGGAAACACAAAAGACCACAAATAGCCAAAGCAATCTTGAGAAAGAAAAAGGAAGATGGAGTAATCAGGCTCCCTGACTTTAGACAACACTACAAAGCTACAGTCATCAGAAGACTATGACTCTGGCGCAAAAATAGAAATATAGATCAATGGAAAAGGATAGAAAGCCCAGAGATAAACCCATGCACCTATGGTCAACTAATCGATGGCAAAGGAGGCAAGGATATACAACAGAGAAAAGACAGTCTCTTCAATAAGTGGTGCTGCAAAAACTGGACAGCTACATGTAAAAGAACGAAATTAGAACACACTCACTAACACCATACACAAAAATAAACTCAAAATGGATTAAAGACCTAAATTCAAGGCAGGGTACTATAAAATTCTAGGAGGAAAACATAGGTAGAAATCTTACTGACATAAATTGCCACCAAGTATTTTTTAATCCACCTCCTACAGTAATGAAAATA
Source organism: Monodon monoceros (assembly GCF_005190385.1). Lineage (NCBI taxonomy): Eukaryota > Metazoa > Chordata > Mammalia > Artiodactyla > Monodontidae > Monodon > Monodon monoceros. Next base: position 69,289,267 of record NW_021703779.1, on the reverse strand, counting down.
AAAACAAAATAAACAAATGGGACCTAATGAAACTTAAAACTTTTGCACAGCAAAGGAAACCATAAACAAAATGAAAAGAGGACTCACAGTATGAGACAAAATATCTGCAAAAGAAGCAACTGACAAGTGATTAATCTCCAAAATACACAAACAGCTCATGCAGCTCAATATCAAAAAAAACCAAACAACCCAATCAAAAAAATGGGCAGACAAGCAACTATATGCCAATAAAATGGACAGCCTCAAAGAAATGGACAAGTTATTGGAAAGGTAAAACTTTCCAAAACTGAACCAGGAAGAATTATAAAATATAAACAGACTTATCACAAGTAATGAAATTGAAATTTTTATTAAAAATCTTCCAATAAACAAAAGTCCAGGACCTGATGGCTTAACAGGTGAATTCTATCAAACATTTAGAGAAGAGCTAACACCTGCACTTCTGAAACTCTTCCAAAAAAGTGCAGAGGAAAGAACACTCCCAAGCTCATGCTATGAGGCCACCGTCATGCTGTAAGTAAAACCAGAGAAAGATATCACACATAAAAAATTAAAGACCAATATTAATGATGAACATAGATGCAGAAATCCTCAACAAAATCCTAAAAAGCAGAATCCAATAACACATTAAAAGTATCATACACCATGATCAAGTGGGATTTATCCCAGGGATGCAAGGATTCTTCAATATATGTAAATCAATCAATGTGATACACTACATTAACAAACTGAAAAATAAAAATCATATGATCATCTCAATACATGCAGAAAAAGCTTTTGAAAAAATTCAACACAATTTATGATAAAAATTCTCCAGAAAGTGGGCATAGAGGGAACATAAGTCAACATAATAAAGGCAAACACAGAGCAAACATCATTCTCAATGGTGAAAAACTGAAAGAATCTCCTCTAAGACCAGAAACAAGAAAAGGATGTCTACTCTTGCCACTTTGATGCAACAGTTTTGGAAGTTCTAGCCTCAGCTATCAGAGAAGAAAAAGAAATAAAGGAATCCAATTTGGGAAAGACAAAGTAAAACTGTCACTGTTTGCAGATGACATGACACTATACACAGAAAATCTTAAAGATATACCAGAAAACTACTAGAGCTCATCAATAAATTTGGTAAAGTTGTAGGATACAAAATTAATACACAGAAATGGGTTGCATTCCTATACACTAACAATGAAAGATCAGAAAGAGAAATTATGGAAACAATCCCATTTACCATCACATCAAAAAGAATAAAACACCTAGGAATAAACCTACCTAACGAAGCAAAAGACCTGTACTCAGAAAACTACAAGACACTGGTGAGCGAAATCAAAGATGATATAAACATATGGAGAAATATATCATGTTCTTGGATTGGAAAAATCAGTTTGGTGAAAATGACTATATTACCCAAAGTAATCTACAGATTCAATGCAATCTCTTTCAAATTACCAATCATATTCTTCACAGAATTAGAACAAAAATTTTACAACTTGTATGGAAACACAAAAGAACCCAAATAACCAAAGCAATCTTGAGAAAGAAAAATGGAGCTGGAGGAGTAGGCTCCCTGACTTCAAACTTTACTACAAAGCTACAGTCATCAAGACAGCATAGTACTGGCACAAAAACAGAAATATAGATAAATGGTATAGGATAGAAAGCCCAGAGATAAATCCACGCACATATGGTCACCTAATTTATGACAAAGGACACAAGAACATACAATGGAGAAAACACAGGCTCTTCAATAAGTGGTGCTGGGAAAACTGGACAGCTACATGTAAAAGAATGAAATTACAACACTCCTTAACATCATACACAAAAATAAACTCAAAATGGATTAAAGACCTAAATGTAAGAGGGGACACTATCAAACTCTTAGAGGAAAACATAGGAAAAACACTCTTTGACATAAACTACAGCAATATCTTTTTTGACCCCCCTCCTAGAGTAATGAAAATAAAAACAAAAATAAACAAATGGGACCTAATTAAACTTAAAAGCTTTTGCACAGCAAAGTAAACCATAAAAAAGAGGAAAAGACAACCCTCAGAATGGGAGAAAACATTTGCAAATGAATCAACGGACCAAGGATTAATCTCTAAAATATACACAAGTCATGCAGCTCAATATGAAAAAACAAACAAACAGCACAATCAGAAATGGGTGGAGGGCTTCCCTGGTGGCGCAGTGGTTGAGAGTCTGTCTGCCGATGCAGGGGACGTGGGTTCGTGCCGCAGTCCGCGAAGATCTCACATGCCGCGGAGTGGCTGGGCCCGTGAGCCATGGCTGCTGAGCCTGCACATCCGGAGCCTGTGTTTCGCAATGGGAGAGGAGAGGCCACAACAGTGAGAGGCCTGTGTGCCACAAAAAAAAAAAAAAAGGGGTGGAAAACCTAAATAGACATCTCTCTAAGGAGGACATACAGCTGGCCAAGGGGCACATGAAAGGATGCTCAGCATCACTAATTATTAGAGAAATGCAAATCAAAACTACAGTAAGGTATCACCATATACTTGTCAGAATGACCATCATCAAAACTCTACAGTCAATAAATCCTAGAGAGGGTGTGGAGAAAAGCAAACCCTCCTACATTCCTTGTGGGAATGTATATTGGTACCTCCACTATGGAGAACAGTATGAGAGTTCCTTAGAAAACTAACAGAGCTACCATATGATCGAGCAATCCAACTCTGGGGCATGTATCTGGAGAAAACCAAATTCAAAAAGAAACCTGCATCCCACTGTTCATTGCAGCACTATTTACAATAGCCAGGACATGGCATTAACCTAAATCTCCATCAATAGAGGAATGGATAAAGAACATGTGGTACGTATATACAATGGAGTATTACTTAGCCTTAAAAAAGAACCAAATAATGTCATTTACAGCAACATAGAAGGTCCTAGAGATTGTCATATTGAGATAAATCAGATGGAAAAAGACAAATATGAGATGGCATTGCTTATATGTGGAATCTAAAAAAGGGGGTACAAGCGAACTTATCTACAAAACAGTTAGAGTTACATATGCAGAAAACAGACATTTTTACCAAGGGCTAGAGTGGGAAAGGTAAATTGGGTGATTGAGATTGACATATACATACTACTATATATATATATAATAGATATATAATAGATAGTAAATAAGAACCTATTGTACAGCACAAGGAACTCTACTCAATGCTCTGTAATGGCCTAAATGGAAAAAGTATCTAAAATAGTAAATATAGGTATATGTATAACTGATTCACTTTGCTGTACACCTGAAACTAACACCTTACAAATAAGCTATACTTCAATAATTTTTTTTTTAAAAAAGAGAGGCCAGCCATAAACCCATGTACCTGTGCTCAATTAATCTATGACAAAGGAGGCAAGCATATACAATGGAGATAAGACAATGTCTTCAATATGGTGCTGGGAAACTATACAGCTCCATGTTGAAGAAGGGAACTAGAACATTTTTTCACACTACATACAAAAGTAAACTAAAAATGGATTAAATACCTAAATGTAAGGCCAGAAACTAAAACTCCTAGAAGAAAACGTAGTCGGAACACTCTTTTTTTTTTTTTTTGCGGTATGTGGGTCTCTCACTGTTGTGGCCTCTCCCGTTGCAGAGCACAGGCTCCGGACGCACAGGCTCAGTGGCCATGGCTCACGGGACCAGCCGCTCCGTGGCATGTGGGATCTTCCCAGACTGGGGCATGAACCCACGTCCCCTGCAGCGGCAGGCGGACTCTCAACCACTGCGCCACCAGGGAAGCCCCGGAACACTCTTTGACATAAATCATAGCAATATTTTCTTGACTCTGTCTCCTAAGGCTAAGGATACAAAATGAAAAGTAAACAAATGGGACTTAATTAAACTTAAAAGCTTTTGTACAGCTAAGGAAACCATAAAAAAAAAAAAAAGGAAAAGGGGCTTTCCTGGTGGCGCAGTGGTTGAGAGTCCGCCTGCCAATACAGGGGACACAGGTTCGTGCCCCAGTCTGGGAAGATCCCACATGCCACGGAGTGGCTAGGCCTGTGAGCCATGGCCGCTGATCCTGCACGTCCAGAGCCTGTGCTCTGCAATGGGAGAGGCCACAACAGTGAGAGGCCCGTGTCCTGAGAAAAAATAGAAAAGGAAAAGACAACCTTCAGAATGGGAGAAAATATTTGCAAATGATACGCCTGGTAAGGGGTTAATATCCAAAATATATAAAGAACTCATCAACTCAATACCCCATCCCCCAGAAATAAACAACCCAATTAAAAAAGTGGACAGAATACCTGAAGAGACATTTTTCCAAAGAAGATATATAGATGACCAACAGGAATATGAAATGATGCTCAACATTGCTAATCATCAGAGAAATGTAAATCAAAACCACAGTGAGATATTCCCTCAAGCCAGTCAGAATGACTATTATTGAAATGTCTACAATAAAAAAAACAATGGTGAGGATGTGGAGAAAAGGAAACATTAGTTCACTGTTGGTGGGAGTGTACATTGGTGTACCCACTATGGCAAATTCTAAGGAGGTTCCTCAAAAAACTAAAACTACCATATGATCCAGCAATTCCAATCCTGGGTACACACCCAAAGAAAACAAAAATGCTAATTCAAAAAGATACATGCTCCACAATGTTCATAGCAGCATTATTTACAATAGCCAAAATATAGAAGCAACCTAAATGTCCATCAAGAGATGATTTGATAAAGAAGATGTAGTAAATAAACATATATATAATCTATATTTATATCAATCTATCTATCTTCTATCTATATTAGCCATAAAAAGGGAAATTTTGCCATTTGCAACAACATGGAAAGTATTATGCTTAATGGGAAAAGTCTGAGAAAGAGAAATACTCTATTTTATCACTTATATGTGGAATCTAAAAAATAAAACAAATGAGCAACTATAACAAAACAGAGAAAAACTTACAGATATAGAGAACAAACTAGTGGGTACCAGTTAGGAGAGGGAAGATTGGAGGGGCAAAGTAGGGAAAGGTTGGAGGTACAAAAGACCACGTGTAACATAAATGAGCTATAAGAATATATTGTGCAGTACAGGGAATATAGTCAGTATTTTATAATAATTTTAAATAGAGTATAATTTATAAAAATAGTGAATCACTATGTTGTACACCTGAAACTAATATTTTAAGTCAACTATACCTCATTGAAAAGACAGATAATTATGTATAAATATCCATTCTCACCTTCTTCTTTAGTAACAGAACCCTAGATTGGGAGCTGATACTGCAGAAAAAGTACATTTTCAGCTTTCTTGTGGATAGCATTGGCTATGAGATGTAAGCAGTCATTCCGTGATAGTTCCTTAAAACCTGGATGTCTTATTCAGCTAAAAGATGTTTATCTTTTGTCCTAAACTTTTTTGCTACCTGGAACATGACTATGTTGTCCTGACTAAGAGAAACCATGTAGTGAGCATGACACAAATTTGAAGGTTGAAGTTACTTACATGTTAAGTGTAAGAAAGAAGCAAAATAAAAAGATCTGATGATATCATGGAACCAATCAATGAGCCCTAGATTGGCTACCTCCTGAATACATTTTTTTGTGTGTGTGAGAAAAGCAACAACAACAACAAAAACCCTACAACTTGCTTAAGCCAATATTTTTTTTCAGGTATTTTTTTACTGACTATAAATGCAATTCCTAGACAATTGAGTCCTGGAAGTTAAAGAATCTGGTTCTAGGTAAATGTCCATTAACCTGGAAAATGGAAGTTACAAGAAACAACTCTGTCATGTGTTTCCTTTACTGGGACCACACACATCGTTACCTGTCTTCCCAGGTCCTGCCTAATAACCCAAACAACTCTCAATGCCATGAGCAGGGGATGGGTAAAATATGTCTCAAACTCAAAACTGTCTCAGTTCTCTCTTCAAGTATGCTAAAATTTTGTCAAGGTTTTATCATCAATCATCCATTTAGGAGATTAGGTCTACATTGGCACATTAATGCCTCTGCCCTTAGGTTTGATATGCTGAACTCCATAGTAGAAGAGACAAATAAACGAAAGAGGGTATAAAAAGCTCATCTTTTAGAACAAAAGAGTAAATACATGTATACTTTATCAATTTTTCAGCCTTCCCAAACACTTAGCAGCTTTCAATTAGCAACAAATATATTATCCAACCATAATAAAGATAGAGATCATATGATCACAGCAAAACAAACTTACTAGATTGAGCATTGTGATGTCACACAGGGAATATATACTAATTTTGATTGCCCACAGACTGTGGACAATAATGAAACAAATGCAAATGAAAATTTCAGCTGAACAATTTACTTCATGCCACAGAGGAAAAATAAAAATGGATTACAAATGGTATTAAGTTACAGTCGAATTATATTGTAACCATTGTTTCTTTTAAGGATAAATTGAGAGTTAAAACTACCTACAGGCGTCTTATAGGAAAATAGAAATCAAGTCATTTGTGAAGTACTGAGCCACTGGTTTATTGCAATGTGAATCACCGACAGCTAGGAAGGACTAAGAACTGAGAAGCTTGAGTGAAGGAAAGATGGTAATCTTCCAGCTTGCAGAGAGTGTGGAATTGTCAAGAACAGAGAGAACGAGAAAAGTGTTACTTTGCAAATTCAGGATAAATACCAAATAAACAGGGAGCTATGAAGAAGGGATTGGGAAAGTGTGAGGCAGCCTGGCCAGCCATAAACATGAAAGGGAATAAGACAAAATGGTTAAAAGAGAAAAGTGAAAAAAAAATCAGATGTTAGCTAGCAAGGAAAAATATGATGGAAATACTACAGGCATGTTGGGCAATAGGGTGCTAAACACTGTTCTCTATTTTCATACCTCTACCTGTCACATTTAATGTATTAGAGTTGAGCATCCCCAGCATTGTTATGTATATTCACTTAGATCAAAGCATCAGGCAAAGTCTTGTAGAATAAAATCCATAGAGAAAAGGATCTATTCATCAATATAGGACTTTAGAGAAAATATTAAAGCTCTCAAAACCAAGAGAGTGAAGTAATCACTGAGTAGCCAGATAGACACAAATTCCTTTGCCAGAAGTGTTTTAAGATAATTTGAGGAGAAAAGTGGATTATTAGCGTGGCAACAAGGGTGATAAAAGGAAAACTTGGAAGTACATATTATAGGAAATAATGAAAGATTAAAGCATAAAAAATAAAATTTCCAAATTCCTGAGTCAGCAAAGGGTTGCAGGTTATGATTGCATAGTTGAAGAATTCTGAAAGGAAGTTCTTAAATTGTGCATTGATCAGGTATTTACCATTTGCAAATGATGGAAAACTGTAATCAGACTGGATTTAGCAAAAAATATAAAATAAATGGCCTCTCTCTCCCTCTCTCTCTCTCTCTCTCTCTCTCTCTCTCTCTCT
>NW_021703779.1:69189226-69281774 GCF_005190385.1 Monodon monoceros | reverse complement strand
CTCTCTTTCTCTCTCTCTCTCTCCCCTCTACACTGTACTCTGTGCTTATTTCACAGTCAAATTCTCCCCAAGTGTCTCTCCTCGGAAGCTTCAGTCTTACTTCCTACTCTGTCGGTAACCTCCAGTAGATAAATAAAATTTTATCACCCTCTGTGACCAAAACCAGATTTCTGAGCCTAATGTCTTCCAATCTTTGACTACTCTCAAACTATCCTGGATCTTCTTTTCTCACGACATAAGGATTTGAAAATAAGCAGTGGGAAATTGAGCTGAGAAACTTGTGAAGATATAATAAGTAGAGCTCAGAAACTAGGCTGGGATTTCTAGATTTCTAATTGAGAATAATTATTATATACCTTTGTCTTAGAGATCATCCACACTGCAGTAAGGATATCCTGCATTCCAGACAGCTGACAGTGTGTGAAAATTTAGACTTGCTAGAGAGGAAAGGGGACTGAACGATGTAGCCTAGGCTGTAACTGAAATAGAAGGTATCTCCTTCTTTCCTTGACTGGTGGTGGAAGGCAGTAGTAGAAGATTTATTTGAAGTCCTTGATACCTTGTTACAGTACACATGATGGAAGAGAGGTCCAGTCTCTTTCTTTTGGTCTATAAAGTCCAGCAAAGAAAGGCATAGAAATGTAAATAACATAAAATTTGGGAGCAGATAGTGGGAAGTAGGAAGGGAGAAAGTTTAAGAATTCTTCTGTATCTAGAGAAGAGGGCCATAGCAAGATGTATTTCGAAGAAGGAAAATAGAAGAAACTAGAATGTGAAAGGCATTTTATGTCATGAAGACAGAGAAAGATCACCACAAAAGGCCAGTCAAAGGCAAATAGTGGAACTTTAAGGTCAGTCAATTTTATTTTCATTGCTGGATAATCTTTTAATGCCAACTTAAAGTGTAGCTGAAATGAAGAGGGCTCATCTCTCCTGGTTTATGAAATGGTGGTAAAGGTGTAGAAATCTCATTGGAAAATATAACCTTTGTTCAGCTACCACTCTGTTGTATTCACCTGCTGCCATCTTCTGCATTCACAATTTTTGAAGTTGAATCTTTTTAAAGGAATAAATTCTCTCCCCAGGCAAAAGGCTAGATTTGATTACAAGTCTACATCTTTCCTTCATCTAGCACTTAGAGGTCTGCCTAGCAAATGGGAGGGCAGTGAAACCTTTACATTTAAATCTTACAACAATAGTCCCTAATGAGCTATATTCTTCTCCCTTGGAAGATGTGTGTGTGTGTGTGTGTGTGTGTGTGTGTGTGTGTGTGTGTGTTGATATAGAAAATTGTTTCCCTTCTAGGTTAAGATAGGGATAGGGGCAAGGGAAGAAACAATGCTTAGGGAAACAAAGACCCTGACTTTGGCTAGGGCTATGATATAAAATGCAAGATGTTCAATTAAATTTGAATTTCAGATAAATAATAAATGAGTTTTAGTATAAGTGAGTCCCAAATATCTCAAATATTGCATATTAAATAGTATTTGTTGTTTTACTGAAATTCAAATTTAGCTTGAAATTCTGTACTTTTATTGCTTAATCTGGCAACCTTAGCCTCAAAATGGTAAATCTAGAGGTGAGAAGCTGTCAGTCTTCTATGGTATCTCTAGAAAGATATTTGAGTGATACATTTTCACGACCTACACAATCCACCCCATACATCATATAGATCTACTTACACATACAGGTTTTAGGAGTAGCTTCTCCATGGTTCCCATGTATAACACATTGAAATTTGGGGGCATAGATGAATATATTTTGCATTTTGGAAAGACATAAATCTCTGGTGCCCAGATGGTAGACTGTGGAAGACAGAATAATGCAACCCCCCAAAATATCCACATCCTAATCTCCCAAAACTGAATATGTTACCTTTCACAGAAAAAGGGACCTTTTAAATGTGATTAAGTTAAGGATCTTGAGCTGGGGAGATTATTCTGTATTATCCATAGGGGCCCAGTATTACCATAGAGGTCCTTATAAGAGGGAGTCTGGAGTGTCACAGTCAGAGATGGAAGCAGAGGGTGAATAGGCAATGTGATGTTAAAAGAGAGATAGAGAAGATGTGACAAAAGAGCCAGAGGTAAGAGTCAGAGAGAGACTTAAAATTGCTACACTGCTAGTTTTGAAGATGGAGTATGAGACTATGAGCCAGGTAATCAAGCAACATCTATAAGCTGGAAAAGACAATAAAACAGATTCTCCACTAGATCCTCTAGAAGGAACAATCCCACTAACACTTTGACTTTAGCCCAGTGTGACCTATTGTGTACTACAGACTTCCAGAAGTTTTAGATAATAAATGTGTGATGTTTTAAGCCACTATGTGGTAATTTGTTAAAAATAGCAATAGGATGCTAGTACAGTGTTAGACTCACTTCCTGAGGGTAAACCTAAAGGGACAAGGCCAGTAAAATAAACTCTAACACATCACTGCACTTGGTCTAGGAGTACACAAATTGTACTCTTCCTTCTTCTCCTCCACTATTATAATTTACCTTCTCTTTCATCTATTACTTCTTGCAGGTTTTGATGGCTTTTCTTGGTGCTCTAAAACCTTTATCTTTTTAGAGGTCTGCTTCCTTGGTAATTATGCTTTTCTCAGGTGGGGGATATTACACATGTCTTTCCATAATTACAATTGAACAGAAGAATTCTATGTGTTCCCAGGTAGGTCACCTGGGCTCCACATGTATTATTTTCTATCCCTATTGTATAAAAGCATCCCTACATCTTCGTGCTGATCAGACTCAGTTACCTCTGCCAAAATAGAAACTCATTTTCATACCTGCTAGTCTCTGGACATGAGGAGTTCAACATGCCAAGGCAGAAGCTGTGGCTTATAGTTCAATGGGACTTTTGCTTTCTCATGACAAGAGTGTGCCCCCTTTTGGCAACCTGGATCATCAATTTTATACACTTTGTAAGAATGGGAAAGCACAAAATCTTCCAGTGTGTCGTTGAGAATGAGACACAGCAGCACAGAGATTTCTGATTAAATGAGCATTCATCTTGAGTAATCCAGGGTGATAACCCATCTTTTCAAGGTACTTCCTCTGACCTGACAATCCAACTGTTCCTTCATCAAGATAGCCCAGTTACTCTATTAGGCAAGATTCTTTTGTATGGTTTGGTATATAATACATTTGATGGATTTTGTGACCATAGGTCCATTCCTTTTTCTCCTTCACTGTACAGGATGTCCCATAGTAGGATGATATGTTGTGTGGAATTCTATGACTATGGATTAAACATTTAATAAGCCTCCCAGATAGTGATACTAGTTGAAGGACTGTCAGCAGGGGATGCAAAGGCATCCATCCTGTGAGAATAAATTGCTGTTCCTCCCAAGATACACAAAACCAAGACCATTGCATGTTTTAGGTCATAAATATTAGCAATAATCTCAGTCATTATAATATAGTTTTATGAATGCTATCTTGCATCAGTTCTGAGTTCATGTCCTGGGGCTAGACAGTTAGCCTTCTTGAGCAGCTGATTAAATCCACACCCCTAACCAGCTCCCTTATTATGCTTTCACACTTTGAGCCACAGTACACACACCCTAACTATCCCAGGGCCTAGTAATAGACAACCAGGGACATCTTAATTCAGAGCCTGCTGAAATTGTTCAAACTAACCAATCCTAAAGCTGCTTGCCCTGCCTCTTCCATTTCTTCCTACAAAAACCACAATAAGGTCCTCACCGGCAGTTTTCCTCTTTCCCTCTGACTCCTGACCAACACTGGTGTTTCCCTTGAGAGGCCCTGCATGACATCAGTATTCTCCTCAGGAACTAAGTATAGTCAGTCCTGCATATCTGCAGATTCCACATCCTCAGATATGAAGGGCTGACTGTACTACGCCATTTTCTGTGAGGAACTTGAGCACCCGTGGATTTTGATGTGCAAGAGGAATCCTGGAACAACTCTCCCGTGACTACCTAGGGATAACTGTATACCACAACAAGACTCTTATTTCTCTCTTTTGATATGCATCTGGCCTCACCATACCTCATCCAAAGTAATATAGTTAAAACAGTCTTCTCCCATGGGAAATGAGATTGTTTTTAAGTCTGTGATCATGACAAATGGAGTTTCAGAGGTTTCTACTTGGCCTTCTCCACTAGATTAATTTTATTCTACATGCTAAAGACTCAACGTGGAGGTTACTTCAATTGGAAGTATATTGATTCAAGTTATACATTTGGAGACACATTGGGCAAATGACTACTATGTGGGTCCTTGGCCCCTGATGGCCCACTTTGAGCTGAACTTCAGGTAGGACACCTTTTGTTACATGACTCTTTTATGCCTCTACTCTAGCAAGGTGGCTGTGATTATCCATTGGATCTCTAGGCATCAATGTCAATCTAGTCCTTTGTCTAATAGTCATTGAAATATCAAAGTATTCCGTTTTCTTCTAGTAGCTATGTGTTTTCCCTATTTTGACTAGTCCTTTCAGCTAATGCTAGAGAAGTGTTAGCTCATAATAGAAAGAGATAGTAAATATCAGGAAGTTCAGAGGGTCCAGGAGAGTCTACAGAGTCAAAATATTCCAAGGCAACCATCCAGATGCACCCATTCCACATTTCAAAGCCCCAAATAAGGGACTGGAATTATCATAACAGACTTGTCTTGCTGAGAAATTAAATGTGTCTGAAGCTCGGCCTTACTATTAAATTCAGTGTCTGCACCTTAGCTATTTCCACTCTTTCAATATGGAAAATGTGTCTTTTTGTAAGCTACCAATGAGGTCCACTGGTTTTCACACTTAGTCTTTTTCTTTAATTTTATTTTATATTTGAATATAGTTACTTTACAACGTTGTGTTAGTTTCAGGTGTACAGCAAAGTTACTCAGTTATACATAAACATATATCTATTCTTTTTCAGATATTTTTCCCATATAGGTTATTACAGAGTATTAAGTAGAGGTTACTGTGCTATACAGTATGTCCTGTTGATTATCTATTTTATATATAGTAGTGTGTATCCATTAATCCCAACCTCCTAATTTATCCCCCCCCCACATTTTCCCTTTGGTAATCATAAGTTTCTTTTTGAAGTCTGTTTCTGTTTTGTAAATAAGTTCAGCTGATTCATATTTTTAGATTCCATACATAAGAAATATCATATGATATTTATCTTTGTTTGACTTACTTCACATAGTAGGATAATCTCTAAATTCATCCATGTTGCTTCAGATGGCATTAGTTCATTCTTTTTTATGGCTGAGTGATATTCCATTGCATGTATGTACCACATCTCCCATATCCATTCATCTGTTGATGGACACTTAGGTTGCTTCCATGTCTTGGTTATTGTATATAGTGCTGCACTGAACATTGGGGTGCATGTATCTTTTTTGAATTATGGTTTTCTCCAGATATATGCCCAGTAGTGGGATTGCTGGGTCATATGGTAGTTCTATTTTTAGTTTCTTAAAGGAACCTCCATACTATCCTCCTTAGTGTCTGTACCAATTTACATTCCCACCAAGAGTGTAGGAGAGTTCCCTTTTCGCCACACCCTCTCTGGCATTTATTATTCATAGACTTTTTGATGATGACCATTCTGACCAGTGTGAGGTGATACCTCATTGTAGTTTTGATTTGCATTCTCTAATAATTAATTAAGTTGAGCATCCTTTTATGTATATTTTTGGCCATCTGCATGTCTTCTTTGGAGAAATGTCTATTTAGATCTTCTGCCCATTTTTTCATTGGGTTGTTTGTTTTTTTGATAGTGAGCTGCATGAAGTGTTTGTATATTTTGGATATTAATCTCTTGCTGTCACATTGTTTGCAAATGTTTTCTCTCATTCTGTGGGTTGCCTTTTTGTTTTGTTGATGGTTTCCTTTGCTGTGTGAAAGTTCTTGTTTATTTAGGTCCCATTTGTTTATTTTTGTTTCTATTTTCATTACGCTAGGAGGTGGATCCAAAAAGATATTGCTGTGATTTATGTCAAAAAGTATTCTGTCTATGATTTCCTCTAAGATTTTTATAGTATCCAGTTTTATACTTAGATCTTTAAGACATTTTGTATTTATTTTTGTGTATGTGGTTTGAGAATATTCAAACTTAGAATTTAATAGTTTGTTAACTGCCCTTAGTTTCTCATGATGCCTATGGAGGCTGTCAGTTCCACTTAGCAATAAACAAAATACTCCACTGTCCTTACAGATATTGTCTTTCTCAATTATTTCAAACCCTTTAATTTTTGCAAATGTAAGGATATTCTAAACTGGAAAAGGGTCACTACAAGTGAAATCATTGACAATTGTACTGCTACTTTTTCCCAAAGACATTAATTTCCCCACATACCAGTGAGAATGGGGTTCGTTTGCTAGCTGAGATATGAGTGACTCAAACTTTTTCTTACTGGTACTACTTACATCCACTTGGTTCCTCTGAGAAGCAGATTACAAGGTGGGATTAGATGTGCAAGAGACTTATTGGTGAGAGGGATAAGGACTTATTTTGGAAAAAGGTAAGGATTGCTTTCACACTGTGATGTGTCTCTGACACTTGTAAAAGGAAAAAGAAATGAAGGACAATTATATAGGAGGAGTTTCAGACTGCAGCACTCTTCTAAAGAAAGTTCTGGGTTAGCTGATGAGAATACCTCAACGTAACGTTGCCTGATAGAGGATTCCAGAGAAATGGGCCTGTCCTAGTACTCTTATTGTGCTCAGTCATTGTCTGGGAAGAAACCTATAGATGTGTGGACATAATGTGAATGTAGCAGCATTCCAAAGAAATGACAGGGTTGTCAGTCAAATATACTTACCACAATCTAAGAACTGAATGGTGCATTTTGACTGCCGCCACATGTGGTTAGAACATTTTTTTCAGACATATTGTGGTCCAAGTTATCTTATCAGCTATTGAACTTTATTTGACCTCTCTGAACCTTATTTTACTGCCCAATTTCATTAAACAAATGTGAAAATTTCATTCTAATAGGGCTACTGTAAGTGCATGATAAAGTATAAGTAAAGGATCTTGGGAAATTTTCAGATACTAGAGATATGAGGACATTTATTATCATACAAAATTAGGTAAGTTAAAGGAAGACTTCTCTTCTATGCATATTTAATTTTAAATCACTTAATTGAAACAAGAAATTATATTTCAGGTATAGCTTCCATGTACAAATGAACTACTCTGTAGCTCAATGAATTAATTTTATTCAAATGATACATTCAGTCTGTTCTGTCCCAGGTATTTTCCCAGACTTCTCTCAGGCTCACCCATTTCAATTGGCTCTTTCTTACTCTCAATTCCTTAACTAACTCTTCTATCCTTTGTCTTACTTCCAATTATTTGCCTCTTGCCCTCTTTGTTTTGGACAGGGTTTTCTGGCTCTGAAAAGTGTACTAATCCTTGATCTCCATTTGTTTGCACCCACTGGCTAAACATATCAACAGATTTGTAATGAGGTGTGCTTCCCACTTCTGCCTTGGTTCTGCATAGCTCATGCTATCTAGGCTATCTCCACCTATCCTCCAATGAGGATATTGGAATCAGACACTTATTAGATTCTAATTTCTGACTGTTTAACACAGCAATCTATTTCTAACACCTAATATTTCTGGTGCTCATTGATGGTTTGTTAAATACATTAATGAATGATCAATCTTTTTTCTCATATTTTGGGTACTAGGCACATTAATGGCCTTCCCAGTTTCTTCTTCCCCAGTCTTTTCTCACTCTTATTTATGCCAGTTCTGATTATGGCATTGCTTGCTCAAAAACTTTTAGTTAATATCTACTGCCTTAAAAATTCAATAAAGAGTCCTTTGTAGTCAGAATTCTCTTTTTGAGAGATGTTTCCTAGTTCTAAGTCTGTGCTAATGCTTACTCATTGAAGTAGAACAGCCTTTGAAATATGTAAAGCTGTTTTGCTCACATACTAAGACCTATGCCAAATGCTATATCTCCCTTGATTAATTCTTCTTAATCAAGGGACAAATATTCTTGAGAATCTCCCCCTTTCCATGGAGGTCATTATTCCTAAGAATATATTTGTTTTCTAAACAGTGTGGATAATGGATATGGGAAATCCAAGATTATAAGTATCTGGACAGAGCTTTTGTTCTACATAAGGAAAGGAAATATTTGTATAAATATACCTAGAGGGAAGGTCCAAAGACCTTTAGGTACAGAGGGGGCTGAATAGGGGATATTTGAGGATTTTCTGGAAAGCAATTATAAGTAGGAGGCCTGGTTAGGTGGCAGTTGAAAAGGAAGTGATTCTGATGTAAACATATCTAATTTGGGATTATTAAAACATATACTGTTATGAAATATAAACTATTTGTCCTTTATTTTCACAAAATATGCAGCAAAATATCCATTATGCACCCTTACTGTGTAGAATAAATTTTCTTGGAAGAGTTGGTTGAAGGGTGCTATAGGACGGGTGGAATAAAGCCAAGTATGGAGTCCTTGGGTTGGCCAACAGGATTAGCTAACACTGAAATTAGTGTCTACCACACATGGGTTAAATAACATTGTCCAAACAAATGCAATTTCTCCCCTTTTGAACACCCCAAACATTTTGTCTATACATGTATTTGTCATATTCTGCCATGTGTTTAAACCTTGTTTATTTGTCTTAGACCCTTTTCTTGACTACTTGATTATAATTACCTTGAATGTAGGAACTATATGTAGTCTCTCTGTATCCCTTAAAGGGGTAATTTTTACATAAAGTACCCCTTATTCTCATTGATGTTGCTTG
Source organism: Monodon monoceros (assembly GCF_005190385.1). Taxonomy (NCBI): domain Eukaryota; kingdom Metazoa; phylum Chordata; class Mammalia; order Artiodactyla; family Monodontidae; genus Monodon; species Monodon monoceros. The sequence goes on along the minus strand of NW_021703779.1, from coordinate 69,273,024 downwards.
AGAAACTCATAGGTGTGCTGTAATTGAGAGGATTTTTTTCAAAATTATCCAATTTCTGTTATTGAAACAAATGCAAGGTAGCATTTTTAAAATTTGTATTTCACATGATTAAATTACTTTATGTAGATATTTCTGTGTATTTTACTTTTGGGCAATATTTGTTTATATTTTTGGAGGGGTAGAATATTTTATTTTTTCCCCAACAATGTATTGTTTAATATTCTATGCTAGTTTAGACCATGACTTGGCAGTCAGCATGGTTTGATTCCTACTTCTGCCACCTTCTAAATGTGTGATGCTGAGAAAATTTTTGAGCTTTAGTGTTCAACCTGTACAATTGAAATGTTAGAAACACTTAACTCATAGGAAAGCTGTAATGATTAGATGAGCTAGCCTTTAAAAAGAGATTTATAAATGGCAACTGTATGAGTCAGCTCTAACTACCATAAAGGAATATTCTAGCCTGGGTGGCTTAAACAAGAGTAATTTATTTCCCCATGGCTTTGGAGTCTGGAAAGTCAGAGATCAAGGTTCCTGCAAGGTTTGATTTCAGGTGAGAGCTCTCTTTCTGGCTTGCAGATGGTCACCTTCTCACTGTGCCCTCAAATGGTTGAAAGAGAGAGGGTGAGCTCTCTGGAGTCTATCCTTATAAAGACATTAATCCTATCAAATCAAAGTCCCACATGTGAATCTATATGCTACATTATTTCAATGTCTATGCTAAGGGTAGTTGAAGCAGACCTCATTTAACCTTAATTACCTCCTTCTAGGCCCTATCTCCAAATACATCTGCATAGGTGTTAGGACTTCAACACATGAATTTTAGAGGGATATAATTCAGTCCTTTGTAGCAATCCAACTAGTATTTTAAAACGTTGCATAGCTGCACAATGTACCAGGTATTCAGTAGGTATCCAGTAAACATTTGTAAGTTAATTTTGTGGGGGAAGGCAAAAAGTGAGAGGAATATCACTCCACTTCATCTGCTCTTTCCTTTAAAATCTATCTCCATCTTACTCTTTCTCTTTTCCATTCATTTACACTATCCTTTCTTACTAAAGTTGAAGCAGCATATGAGGGAGGGAGCCAGGCAGTTCTACGAGATATGGTCAGGATTGGGGGATCGAATCAGGCCTAGGAGAATCATTTCAAGTTACCCACGTTCAAGTCTTCCTTAATTGACTACATTATAATCATTAAATGATTCTAGTTACCTGACATATGTGTAACTGAGTATGTAACACAATGAGAAGTGTATATGTTTCCTCAAAGCACATGTCTCATCACTAAAAAAATATTTCAATGAAAGTGAATACAGAGCTTGAAGAAGAAAACCTCATTTATATTGTGAAGGTGTTTTATTTTGTAAAGTTACAGACAAATATCCAACTCTGTGTGGCACAGTTCTACTTTACCTCAATACATGTGCTTAAGAAATGTAATTACTTTTTATTTATTTATTTCTCCAAGTTACATAAAAGACTCACAAAGCTAGGAGGAGAAAAATACTGACACATATCATCTCACTCCAGCCCTGAGGAATCCCTAAGGTCCAATGGAAGGTCTTGAAAGGTTGGAGAGTATGTGCCCATATGGAATTATTTCACAGGCTCTAGTGAAATCATCTCAACTAGGGAAACATGTTATTTACAGCATTAAAGCACGGCAGAAAATATTTATCTAAAGGATAAGCAGGAATTCATAGTGTCAAGTAGATGTTGGTATTTTGTGCAAGATTTTATTTGAAGAAAAAGACAATCACTATTGCTGCTTCATGTCTTGGAAATATTATAGAAAATCCTTAAGCTGCATCACATGACCATGGAACAGAATGAAGCAACTAATACTAACTGGGGAAACTGCAGCCATGGTCTTAATATCTAGTATTAACCCAATGGATCTCAAAATTGAGCATGCATGAGAATCACCTCAAGGGGTTTTAAAAACACATATGCTGGACCCCACTTCCAATATTACTAAATCAGTAGGTATTAGGTAGGGCCTGATCATTTGAATTTATAAAGAATTTGGTGGTGATATTGATGCTGTCTGTCTAGACACCACACTTTATGTTAACCAGCTGAGCTTAAGACTGGCCCCATCGCCTTCTAGGAGGCACATTTTATAAATATTTGCTAAACTCTGATGCCAAACTTTTTAGTTGAGAGATGTTCACAGCACAGATTCTGCAGGCCTATGTTGCCACTAAAAGTATTCCTTATGAGGTAAGGAATTATATATCTTATATAGAGGTATAAAGTATACCTCTATAACTTCTATAGTATACCAATATAACCTATTGTAAGTCTGTCCATTTCAGGAACAGGAAAAATTTAGAAAACATAGAGACCATGGATTCTGCAGCCATCTCTTCAGCAGCTGAGGAAAATAAAGTCCTAAGAATGGAGCGGACTCTCATAAGCGCATAGTGATGGAACTGGCATTTAAATCTTCTATTCCTGACGTACATTTTTTTCATCTGTCAGCTTTACCCTTACAGTATGACATTTTAAGATGTGGGGTGCAGAACACCTCTGTCATAATCAATTGGAGACTTTGTTAAATGTAGATTCTTGGGCTCTGTATCAGCCATACTGAATCAGAATGTGTGAAGATGGAAGTCTGGCACGTGCATGTCTATTAATGTCTGATACTTATCCTTAAAATCACTAGTTAAAAAACAAACACACTAATTTTCCACATGTGAATCTAAATGCTACATTATTTTGTTATTGAACCATAGCTGATTTATACTATAGTGTTAGTTTCAGATGCACAGCATATTGATACAGTTACATATTTTTTCAGATTATTTTACATGGTAGCTTATTACAGGATATTGAATATAGTTCCCTGTGCTATACAGTAAATCCTTGTTGCTTATCTATTTTATATAATGTATTGTGTATCTATTAATTCTATATTCCTAATTAATCCCTCCATCCCTTCCATTTCCCCTTGGGTAACCGTAAGTTTGTTTTCTATGTCTGTTAGTTCATTTATGTTTTGTAAATAAATTCATTTGGATTAACTTTTAGGTTTCATATCACATAAAATTTTCTTTCTCTGTCTGAGTTACTTCACTTAGTATGATATTCTCTAGGTACATCCATGTTGCTACAAATGGCAATAATTCATTCTTTTTATGGATGAGTAATATTCTGTGATACATACATACATATATATATATATATATATATATATATCCTGATTCTTGATGTATTTTTTTCATTTGTCAATTTTACCCTTATTGTATAGCATTTCGATGTGTGGGGCACAGATCACCTCCATTACAATCAATTGGAGACTTTGTGACTTTGTTATATGTAGATTCTTGGGATCCGTATCATCTATACTGAATCAGAATGTGTATGTGTGAAGATGGAAGCCAGGCATGTGAGATATACATATATATATATATATATATATCACATCTTCTTTATCCATTCATCTGTTGATGGACATTTAGCTCACTTCCATGTCTTGGCTATTGTAAATAGTGGTGCTATGAACATTGGGGTGCATGTATCTTTTTGAATTAGAGTTTTCATCTTTTCTGGATTAAGTCTGCTACATATGAATGAGTTCCATTTCGAGAGCATGTTCGTAAGTCCAATTTGTTCGTAACTCCAAAATAGTTAGCCTAGGTACCCAAATAACAAAATCAGCTATTTAGTACTGTACTGTAATAGGTTTATAATACTTTTCACACAAATAATACATAAAAAACAAACACAAAAAAATAAAGAAGACATTTTTAATCTTACAGTACACTACCTTGAAAAGTACAGTAGTACAGTACAACAGCTGGCATACAGGGGTACATTCGCATCTTTGAAAGTTCGCAACTTGAAGGTTCTTATGTAGGGGACTTACTGTATATGCCCAGGGTGGGATTGCTAAATCATATGGTAGCTCCATTTTTAGTTTATTAAGGGACTTCCATACTGTTTTGCATAGTGGCTGCACCAGTTCACATTCCCACCAATAATATATGAAGGTTCTCTTTACTCCACACCTTTTCCAGCATTTATTTATTGTAGACTTTTTGATGATAACCATTCTGATCCATGTGAGGTGACACCTCACTGTGGTTTTAATTTTAATTTCTCTAAAGTTAGCGATTTTGAGTATCTTTTCATGTGTCTCTTGGTCATCTGTATGTCTTCTTTGGAGAAATATCTACTTATGTTTTCTGCCCATTTTCTGTTTGGGTTATTAGTTTTTTTGATACTGAGTTGTATGAGCTGTTTATACATTTTAGAAATTAACATCTTGTCAATCTCATCGTTTACAAATATTTTCTACCATTCCATAAGTTTTCTCTTCATTTTGTCTATTGTTTCCTTTGTCATGCAAAAGCTTTTAAGTTTGATTAGGTCCTATTTGTTAATTTTTGCTGTTACTTATTTTGCCTTGGGAGAATGACCTAAGAAAATATTGCTACAATTTATGTCAGAGAATGTTTGCCTATGTTCTTTTCTAGGAGTTTTATGGTGTTATGTTTCATATTAAGGTTTTTAAACAATTTTGAATTTATTTTTATATATGATGTGAGGTAGTTTTCTAATTTCATTGATTTACATGAGTCTGTCCAGCTTTTCCAACATTACTTGCTGAAAAGACTTTTTCCCACTGTATACTTTGCTTCCTTTGTCGAAGATTAATCAACCGTAGGTGTATGGGTTTAGTTCCAGGCTCTCTATCCTATTCCATTGATCTATATAACTGTTCTTGTGCCAATAGCATGCTCTTTTGATTACTGTAGCATTGTAGGACTGCATCAAATCTGGGAGGGTTATGCCTCCAGCTTTGTTCTTTTTCCTTAGGATTCATTTGATGATTCTAGGTCTTTTGTGGTTTCACATAAGTTTTAGGGTTATTTGTTCTACTTCTGTGAAAAATGTCCTGAGTATTTTGATAGGGCTTACATTAAATCTGTAGATTGCTTTGGGTAGTATGGCCACTTTAACAATATTAATTCTTCGGATCCAAAAACATGGGATATCTTTACATTTCTATTAATCACCTTCAATTTATTTTATCAATGTAGTTCTCAGTGTATAGGTTTGTCACCTACTTCAATAGGCTTATTCCTGGGCATCTTATGTTTTATTAACATGGTTTTAAATGGGATTTTCTTAAACTTTCTCTTACTGATATTTCATTGTTAGTGTAAAGAAATGCAACAGATTTCTGTATATTTATTTTGTATCTTGCCACCTTGCTGAATTTATAAATTAGTTCTAATAGTTTTTGTAAGGGGTCTTTATGGTATTTGTATATAGAGTATTCTGTCATCTGCACATAATGACAGATTTAACTCTTCAATTTGGATACGTTTTATTTATTTTTTATTCCTGAATGCTGAGGCTAGGACTTCCAATATTATGTTGAATAGAAGTGGTAAGAGTGAGCATCCTTGTTTTGTTCCAGAATTTATCAGGAAGGCTTTCAGCCTTTCACCATTGAGCACTTGAGGACAAAGTTTGCTGTGGGTTTGTCATAAGTGACTTTTATTCTGTTGAAGTTTGTTCCTTCTATATACACGTTGGTGAGCGTTTTTGTCATGAATGGATGTTGAATATTATTAAATGCTTTTTTTGCATCTATTGAGATGATAATGTGGATTTTCTCTTCTATTTTGTTAATGTGGTGTATCACATTGGTTTATTTCTTTATGTTGAACCATACTTGCAACCCTGGAATTAATCCAACTTCATCATGTTGTATGGTCTTTTTTATGTATTGTTGTATTTGGTTTACTAATATTTTGTTGATGATTTTACATGTATATTCATCAAATATATTGGCTTGTAATATTTTTCTTTGTAGTGTCTTTGGTTTTGGTATAAGGGTGATGGTGGCTTCATAGAATGATTTTGAGAATATTCCCTCCTACTCAATCTTTTGGAATAGTTTGAGAAATTTAGATAAAACATTATTTGTATGTTTGGTAGAATTCCTGAGTAAAGCCATCCAGTCATGGACTTTTGTTTGCAGGAAGGTTTTTTTTTTTCTTAAATTACAGATTCTATTTCAGTTCTAGTGATCAGTCTGTTCAAATTGTCTGTTTCCTCTTGACTCAGTTTTGGAAGGTTTTATGTTTCTAGAAACTTTTCCATTTCTTCTAGGTTGTCCAATTTGTTATTGTATAACTGTTCAAAGTGTTTCTTAGGATTTTTTTTTTTTGTATTTCTGTGGTATCAATTGTTATTTCTCTTCCTTTATTTTTTATTTATTTCTTTGGGTCCTCTCCCTTTCCTTCTTGGTAAACCTGACTTGAAGTTTCTTGATTTCATTTATCATTTCAAAAAACCAAATCTTGGTTTTATTGATATTTTGTATTTTTTTTAATCCGTATTTTATTTATTTCCTCTCTGATCTTTATTATTTCCTTCCATTTGCTGACTTTGAGTTTTGTTTGTTCTTTTCTTTAGTTATTTTAGCTGCTAGTTTAGGTTTTTCATTTGAGGTTATTCTTGTTTCTTGAGGAATGCCTGTATCATTATGAACTTCCCTCTTAGAACTGCTTTTGCTGCATACCATTGATTTTGTAATGTTTTGTTTTTATTGTCATTTATTTTCAAGGTATTTTCTGATTTCCTCTTGGACTTAATTGTTGAACCCCTGTTTTTTTTTTAATAGCATGTTGTTTAGGGTGCATGTAACCACTTTTTTCTCATTTTTCTTTCTGTGGTTAATTTCTAACTTCATACAATTGTGGTCAGAAAAAATGCTTGAAATATTTTTTTTCCTCTTAAATTTGTTAAAGCTTGTTTTGTGTCCTAGTATGTGGTCAGTCATAGAGAATGTTTCATTCATGCTTGTTGATTTTTAGTATGGAAGATCTGTCTGAAAGATCTGTCTATTGATGTTAGTATAATGTTAAAGTCTTTTATTGTATTCTTGTCAATTTCTCCCTTTATCTTTATAAGTCTTTCTTTTATATATTTAGGTGCTACTGTATTGGGTGCATATATGTTAAAGAGTGTAATATCTTCCTCTTGTATTGATCCCTTTATCATTATATAGTGTCCTTCTTTGTCTTTCTTTATAAATTTTGTTTTAAAGTCTATTTTGTCTGAGTATTGCTATACTTGCTTTCTCGTCATTTCCATTTGCATGAAAATCTTTTTCTGTTCCCTCACTTTCAATTTATGTGTCTTTTGCCCTAAAGTGAGTCACTTGGAGGCAGTATATTGTAGGTTCATGGTTTTTTTTTAGACAATCTGCCACTCTATGTCTTTTGATTAGAGCATTTAGTCCATTTACATTTAAAATAATTATTGATAAGTGTGTATTTATTGGATTTAAACCTTGTTTCCCAGTTAATTTTGTATCAATAGTTCTTATGTGTTCCTTGCTTTTGTGTGTGTGTGTGTGTGTGTGTGTGTGTTATGATGGTTTTCCTTTTTATTATGCTTGAGTTCCTTTCTTTTTGTTTTTTGTGACTCTATTGTATGGTTTTGATTTATGGCTACCCTGATTTTCAATTATGTTAGCCCAGAACTATATCTACTTGTTTTAGATTGATAATCATGTAAGTTCAAACACATTTTAAAAATTGTACTTTTTTTACTCCCCTCTCCCAGAGTTTGTGATTTTCTTGTCCTATTTTATATCTTCATGTTTATCCTTTTGCTGCTAATTGTAGTTGTAATTGCTTTTACAAAAATTTTTGATGGTTTCTTCATCTATGTACTGGCTTATTTAAGTGAGCTTCAATTCTTACTACATGTTTGCCCTTTCTATTTTGTTATTCCGTTTTCTCTAGATTCTTGCTTCTTTTCTATTTAGAGAAGCCTTTTCAATATTTCTTTTAGGTTAGATTTAGTATTAATGTATTTTTTTAGTTTTTGCTGGTGGTAGTCTTGCTGGATAGAGTATCCTAGGTTGCAGGGTTTTCCCTTTCAGGATTTTGAATATATCACACTACTCCCTTCTGGTTTATAAAGTTTCTGTAGAGAAATCAGCTGATAGCTTTATGGGGGTTCCCTTGTAACTGACCTTTTGTTTATCTCTTGCTGCCTTTAGAATCCTCTTTAAAAAAAAACTAGTGAGGATTTTATAGTTTTAAGCTTTTACACTTAGGTCTTGGGTTCATTTTGAGTTAACTTTTGAATATGGTGTAAGGGAATGATCCAAAATCTTTTTCTTTTTTTTTGAAAGTAGATATGCAGTTTTCACAGCAACATTTTATTTTCCCATTAAATGGTCTTGGTGCCCTGGTTAGAAAATCATTTAAACATATATTTGAGAGTTAATTTTTGGACTATCTATTCTATTTCATTGGTTATTGTGTCTGTATTTATGCCTCTCCACACTACCATAATTTCTGTAGCTGTTAAGTAAGTTTAAAATCAGGAAGTGAAAATCTTCCAACTTTATTCTTTTTATTTTCAAATGTGTAATTGTTACTTAGGGGTCCTTGAGATTTTCTATTTCTGCAAAAACATCACTGAGATTTTGATTAGGATTACATAGAATCTGTAGATCAATCTGAGTACTATTGACACCTTAAAGTCTTTGTTGTTCAAGCCATGAACAAAGGATGTTTTTCCTCTTATATGTTTTCTTTAATACTTTCAGCAATATTTTGTACATTTTAGCCTACAAGTCTATTGACTACTTGGTAAATTATTCCCCAAGTTTTATTTTTTTGATGCTATTGTAAATGGAATTTATTTCATAATTTATTTTAAATTGCTAGCATATAAAGTAAAACTGATATCTGTGCATTGATTTGATGTCATGCAATTTGACTGAAGTAATTTATTAATTCAAAATTTTGTGTATATATGTGGAGTCAATAGTCTACATATAAGGACATGTCATTAGTCTACATATAAGGACATGTCATCTGTAAACAGAGATAATATTACTTCTTTATTTCCAGTTTGAATAACTTTTATATCTTTCTTTCTTGTATAATTGCTCTAAGACTTCCAGTACTATACTGAATAAAACTAATGAAAGTGAGAGCATATGTTTTGTTTCTGATCTTAGGGGAAAAGCTTTCAGTCTTTCACCATTAAGTGTGAGGTTAGTTATGGGTTTTTCATATATGGCCTTTGCTATGTTGAAATAATTTACTTTTATTCCTAGTTTCTTGAGTTATTTTTTTAAACATTAAAAGCTATTGAATTGTGTCAAATGCTTTTTCTACATCACTTGAGATACTCATGTGATTTTTTTTATTCTGTAAATGAAATATATTGCATTGATTGATTTTATTTTCTTTCCAGGTTTATTGAGCTATAAATAACAAATAAAATGGTATACATTGACACTTATAATTTGATGATTTGATAAACATATATATTATGAAATACTTGCAAAATCAAGTTATTTATCACATCCATCATATCATATAGATGCATTTTTAAAATTTTATTTTATTGAAGTATAGTTGATTTTAGATGTTTTTAATTTTTTTGTGGTGATAATGGTTAAGATTTATTCTTTTAGCAAATTTCAAGCATACAATACAGTATTATTAACTAAAGTAACTATACTGTACATTGGATCCATAGAACATATTAGTCTTGTAAATAAAATTTGTACCCTTTTAAAATTATCTCTCCATTTTCCCCACCACCCAGTCCCTTGGGACCGCTATACTTACTATTCCTTGTTTCTACTAGTTTATAGATATAGTTTCCACATATAAGTGATATCATACAGTATTTGTCTTTGCCTGGCTGGCTTATCTCACTTAGCATAAAGCCCTCCAGAATCACAAAGATCACAAATGGCAGGATTTTCTTTATTACAACTGAATAATTTTCCATGGTGTATATACACACCATATTTTCTTTATCCATTAATTCATCAATGATGGACACAGGTTTTTTCCATATCTTAGCTATTGTGGATAATGCTGAAATGAACACAGGAATGCAGACATTACCTTATGAGAGTAATTTTATTTCCTTTGGATTTATACTCAAAAATGGATTGCTGGATCATAAGGCAATTCTATTTTTAATTTTTCAGGTATCTCTACAACATTTTCCATAGTGGCTACACCAATTTACACTACCATCAATAATACACAAAATTTCCTTTTTGTCAACATCCTTGCCAACACTAGTTACCTCTTGTCTTTTGCTACTAGCCATCTGAACAGGTGTGAGGCAGCTTTGATTTGCATTTTCCTGATGATTAGTGATGTTGTTGAACAACCTTTCATGCACTGTAGGCAATTTGTACATCTTCTTTAGAAAAAGTTATTTTCCTTATTTTTTTTCAGCATCATTATTGCAGTATAATTGCTTTACATTTTTCTGTTAGTTTCTGCTGTATAAAAAACTGAATCAGCTATACGTTTACTTATATCTCCATATCCCATCCATCTTGTGTCTCACTCTCGCTCTCTCTATCCCACCCCTCTAGGTGTTCACAAAGTACCAAGCTGATCTCCCTGTGCCATGAGGCTGCGTCCCACTAGCTATCTATTTTACATTTGGTAGTATATATATGTACATGCAACTCTCTCACTTTGTTCCAGCTTACCCTTTGCCTTACCAGAGTCCTTAAGTCCATGCCCTACATCTGTGTCTTTATTCCTGTCCTGCCCTGAGGTTCATCAGAACCACTTTTCTTTTTAATCCATATTTATGTGTTAGCATAAAGTATTTGTTTTTCTCTTTCTGACATAGTTCACTATGTTTGACAGATTCTAGGTCCATCCACCTCACCACAAATAACTGAAATTCATTTCTTTTTATGGCTGAGTAATATTCCATTGTATACATGGGCCACATCTTTATCCATTCATCTGTTGATGGACACTTAGGTTGTTTCCATGTCCTGGCTATTGTAAATAGTGCTGCAGTGAACACTGTGGTACATGCCTCTTTTCGAATTATGGTTTTCTCAGGGTATACACCCACGAGTGGGATTTCTGGGTCATATGGTAGTTCTATTTTTAGTTTTTTAATGAACCTCCATACTGTTTTCCGTAGTGGTTGTATCAATTTACATTCCCACTAACAGTGCAAGAGGGTTCCCTTTTCTCCACACCCTCTCCAACATTTACTGATTGTAGATAATTTGATGATGGCCATTCTGACTGGTGGGAGGTGATACATCATTGTAGTTTTGATTTGCATTTCCCTAATGATTAGTGATGTTGGGCATACTTGCATGTGTTTGTTGACAGGCTGTATATCGTCTCTGGAGAAATATCTATTTAGGTATTTTGCCAATTTTAGGAATGGGCTGTTTGTTTTTAGATATTGAGCTGCATGAGCTGCTGGTATATTTTGGAGATTAAGCCTTCATTTGCAATTATTTTCTCCCATTCTAAGGGTTGTCTTCCATTCTTGTTCATGGTTTCTTTTGCTATGAAAAAGCTTTTAAGTTTAATTAGGTCTGATTTGTTTATTTTTGTCTTTATTTACATTTCTCTAGGAGGTGAGTTAAAAAGTATCTTGTTGTGATTTATGTCATACAGAGTTCTGCCTATGTTTTCCTCTAAGAGTTTTATAGTGTCTGTCTTTACATTTAGGTCTTTAATCCATTTTGAGTTGATTTTTGTGTATGGTGTTAAGAAGTGTGCTAATTTCATTCTTTTACATGTAGCTGCCCAGTTTTCCCAGCACAACTTATTGAAGAGGCTGTCTTTTCTCCACTGTATATTCTTGCCTCCTTTATCAAAGATAAGGTGACCATATGTGTGTGGATTTAACTCTGGGCTTTCTCTCCTGTTCCATTGATCTATATTTCTGTTTTTGTGCCAGTACCATACTGTCTTGATTAGTGTAGCTTTGTAGTATAGACTGAAGTCAGGGAGCCTGATTCCTCCAGCTCTGTTTTTCTTTCTCATGTTTGCTTTTACCTATTCGGGGCCTTTTGTGTTTCCTTAAAAATTGTGAAATTTTTTGTTCTAGTTCTGTGAAAACTGCCATTGGTAGATTGATAGGGATTGCAGTGAATCTGTAGATTGCCTTGGGTTGTATAGTCATTTTCACAATGTTGATTCTTCCAATCCAAGAACATGGTATATCTCTCCATCTGTTTGTATTGTCTTTAATTTCTTTCCTCAGTGTCTTATAGTTTTCTGCATACATGTCTTTTGTCTCCTTAGGTAGGTTTATTCCTAGGTATTTTATTCTTTATTTTTGCAGTGGTTAATTGGAGTGTTTCCTTAATTTTTCATTCAGATCTTTTATCATTAGTGTATAGGAAAGCAAGAGATTTCTGTGCTTTAATTTTGTATTCTGCTACTTTACCAATTTCATTGATTAGCTCTAGTAGTTTTCTAGTGGCATCTTTAGGATTCTCTATATATAGTGTCATGTCATCTGCAAACAGTGACAGATTTACTTCATTTTCGACTTGGATTCCTTTTGTTTCTTTTTCTTCTCTGATTGCTGTGGTTAAAACTTCCAAAACTATGTTGAATAATAGTGGTGAGTGTGGGCAACCTTGTTTTGTTCCTGAACTTAGTGGAAATGGTTTCAGTTTTTCAACATTGAGAATGATATTGGCTGTGTGTTTGTTGTATATGGCCTTTATTATATTGAGGAAGGTTCCCTCTATGAGTACTTTCTGGAGAGTTTTATTTTTTATCATAAATGGGTTTTGAATTTTGAGGACATTGATTTTTTTCTAATATTTTTCTACATCTATTTGAGATGATCATATATGTTTTAGGTTTCAGTCTGTTATTTTGGTGTATCACAGTTTTTGATTTGCATATTTTGAACCATTCTAGCACCCATGGATAAATCCAATTTGATCAAGTTATATGATCTTTTTATAATCTTTTGAATTCAGTTTATTAGTATTTTGTTGAGAATTTTTGCATGTATGTTTATTAGGGTTATTGGCCTGTGTTTTCATTTTCTTCTATTTTCCTTGTCTGTCTTTGGTATCAGGGGAATACTGGCTTCACAGGATAATTCTGAATCTATTTCCTCCTCATCAATTTTTTCAAGGAGTTGAGAAAGATTGATGTTAACTATTTTTTTAATGTTTGTTTCAATTCACCCAATAATTCATCTGGTCTGAGTTATCTTTTGTTGGGAGATTTTTGACTACTGAGTCAACCTACTTAGTAGTTATAGGTATATTCAGATTTTCTATTTCTTCATCATTTCAGTCTTGGTAGATTGTATTCATTTTTTATAATTTTACCCAATTTGTTAATGTACAATTGTTCATAGAAGGTTTCTTATGATCTTTTGTATCAGTTGTTATGTTTCCTCTTTCATTTCTTATTTTATTTATTTGAGTCTTATTTTTTATTAATGTAGTTAAATGTTGGTCAATTTTGTTTATCTTTTCAAAAACTGCTATATTTGTTGATCTTTTTTTTCTTCTTTATTTCATTTATTTTTCCTCATATCTTTGTTATTTCTTTCCTTCTACTAATTTTGGACTTTGATTTTTCTTCTTTATGTAATTCCTTGTCTTCTTGAGCTATAAAGTTAGGTTGTTTCATTGAGAGCTTTCTTTTTGTCTTAATTTAGGTGTTTATTGCTGTAAACTTTTCCTCTTAGAACTGCTTTTGCTGTGTCCCATAAAATTTGATATGTTGTGTTTCCAGTTTCGTTTGTCTCAATATAGTTTTCAATTTTCTTTTCAATTTCTTATTTGACCCATTCAAGAATATGTTGTTTTGTTTTCAGATATTGTGAAGTTTCCAGTTTTCCTACAGATTTTGATCTCTAGTTTCACATGATTCTGGTCAGAAAAGGTTCCTCTTATAAGTTCAATGTTTTAAATTTGTTAAGATTTGTTCTGTGATTTAACATATGATTGATCCTGGAGAATGTTCCATGGGCACTTGAGAGAATGTATATTCTACTGCTGTTTGACAGAATGTTCTATATATGTCTTAGATCACTTTGCTCTCAAGTGTAGTCCGAATCCATTTTATCCTTATTAATTTTCTGTGTGCATGACCTATCTATTGTTGAAAGTGGGCTATTTAAGTCTATTATTATTATTAAATTTCTGTCTATTTCCCTCTTCAGAGCCATTAACATTTGCTTAATATATTTAAGTGCTTCAATGTTGGGTACACATATATTTACAAGTGTTACATCTTTTCCATAAATTGACCCCTTTACTATTATTCAATGACATCCTTTGTCTTTTGTTACAGTTTTCACTTAAATATTTTCTCTCACATATTTATAATTACCCTTGTTCTTTTTTGCTTGTTTCCATTTATGTGAAATCTTTTTCCATCTCTTAACTTTTTCACTTCTAGTCTATTTGTTCACTTAAAGCTTGAGTGAGTCTCATTTAAGCAGCATAGAGTTCGGTATTTTTTTTATCCATTCAACCACTCTGTGTCTTTTGATTGATAAATTTATTTTTGTACATTTAAAAGTAATTATTGATAAGTTATGTATTTACTGTTGCCATATTATTGTTTTCTGGCTGTTTTCTGGTAGTTCATATCTTCCTCTCTGTCTTCCCTTGTAATTTATTGATTTTCCATAGTGGTATGTCAAAAAATATATTTTTGACAAATTCCGTCACATGTGACAACATCTTTAGCATTGATGAGGTGAAGACAGGCTCTTCACGTCTTTCTCCTTTGGAGCTGCCAGAGAGGTCAAAACAATAGTGACAAATTTTTGTGAATGAAGTCTGTTCTGCAACTTTCAGAAACAGAAATGTGGACTGTTATTTTCAAGGCTATTTTTGCACTGGGTATTGGGAAATGATACTGGGATAGTTTTAAATGCCACAAAGCTAATTTTTCTCACTGAGATTTATCCATTTTCTTGAATAAGCAATCCCTGTGTTTCTGCAACCCTTTGGTTAATTTCCACAAATCTGAAAAAGTTAATTCTTTTTTTCTTTACTTTTTTAAGTTTTTAGAAAACATCTTTATTGGAGTATAATTGCTTTACAATGTTATGCTAGTTTCTGCTCTATAACAAAGTGAATCAGCTATATGTATATATTAATTCTTAAAAATTATGGAGTGGCAGAAATTCCGAGTTTCTTCTCCACTGTTTTCTCTGAAATACTCCAGTGAATTTTGAATTTTACATATTGTAATTTTTAGTTACAAATTTAAACTTAGTTCTGTTTTGTATTTCTTATCTTGAGTTGAGATTTTCTATTTTTAATTATTTTCAAGAGCCATTATTTCTTGTAGTATTTTTTTTTATGATAGCTGCTTTAAAGTCTTCTTCTGGCAGTTCTGACATGTGTGGTTTTACAGTGTTGGTGTGTGCAGATTGTCTTTCTCTTGGTAAACTGACATTTTCCTTGTTCTTATTATGGACAATGATTTTAGATTGTATTCTGAAATCTTTGAATATTGCATTATTAGATATTCTGTTTTATTTAAGTTCTGTTTTAACATGCAATAGACCTTTGAGTTCAAGCTTCAAGTTCTGTGGGTGGCAGTTTCAATATCAATTCCATTTTAAAGTCATTTGCAGTGCTATTTAGAACTGTCCCATATATATGCCATTCAGTGATAAGTCTGGACCACTGGGAAGTGATCTATCACAAAACTATTACTATGTTCTCAATGTCTTTGTTATGCTGAATATAATAAAATACAAGCAGTGAGCCTAGAAATCTATGCACATCTTTATATGGTTGGTTTCAGAACTCTCCTTTCTCCATGATATTGTTAGTACTTTATGGTTCCCAGGGCCTCCCCATTTTGATTTTCCAGACAGAAAGCAGGGACTTTATTTACACTGTGTGCTTTCTATGTCTGTGCTAACATTCAGGGCCAAGCAATAATAGGACAGATAGTAAAAACTCAGTTGGGCTCTGCCCCAAACTTTTGGGTCCACGGCTACTCCAGTACGAAAGTAAGATCCACCTCTCTGAGGTTGTTAGGCTTCCATTGGCCCCTATTTTTGCTATTCTGACCATCATAGTATTAATTAGGAGAGGATCAAGAGTATCAAGAAAAGAAGAATAAAATCAAGTGATTCTTCTTCACCTTTACTGAGCATTAGGAAATAATCTCTCCAATATTTGATCCAGATGTAGAATGTTTATTCTGAAGCTCTGTCTGTTGGTGCCAACTCTGACTTCCAGGTTTTGAGCTGTGGTGGATTTTGGTCAGGTCAAAAGAAACAAACAAACAAAAAAGGTAAACTAACGACAATTTTGGTGCTACTTCAAATTCTTTTCTTCTTCCCTAATCCATTTACTACTATGTAATGTCAATGTTTTCAAATAACTGTCCCATGCATTCTGTCAAGTTCTTATAGCTACTTTCTGTAGGAGAGATTGGATGGGAATGTATTTACTCCACCTTACCCAGAAGAAGATCATGTAGGTATTATTGTAATCCATGTTTTAGGGCCGAAAAAACCAAGGCTCATATAAATGTGAAAACATGTCAAAGATCAACAGCAAAGAAGTGGCACAGACAGAATATATACCTCTATTTATGTTGCGGCAAAGTTCTGACATTGAGACACAATACCATTCTACCTTTTACCATGAAGATACTCCAAAACAAATATACGTTTTGTTCTTGATTGCCCAGCTGACATTCTTTCCTACATGTCTAAGAATTCTTAGATACAATATCTGGTAGCTCATGCCAATTCCTAGAAAAGCAGTCTTATGTATGGTTCAACCACACTTCTCCATTCCCATCCACCATTCCACAGCTCTCTCATCTATAAATCTCAACTCACAGTGCACTTACAAAGCCTCTACCTATACTGTGAATTTATTCCTTTCTGTCCTCCCTACCTAGCCTTATCTCCTGACACCTCTCAGTCTGAATACTTGTATAATGGCTATAGTTTTCTATAAATTTTCTCATTTATTACGTTTGTCTGTTTCCATGTCCACTCTCTATCTTCCTTTATTTATCTCTGGAGCCTGTTTGCATTTTAAAAAAATTGTATCCTGTGACATTAGAACCAGGAAATTATTTTACACAGTAGTTTATTTTTTTTTCATTTAATTTATCAACAAACATGTTCCTCTATGTACCAAGGACTTTGAGAAATGTTGGGAACTCAGAGATTTAAAAATCAAACAAACAAACAAACAATACACTTGCTTTCTTCAAGTGACTCAAAATTTCTTCCTTCATTTCTTTCTTTCTTTCCATCTTTCTCTTTCTTTCTTTCCTTCTTTCTTTCTTTCTTTCTTCTTTCTTTCCTTCTTTCTTTCCTTCTTTCTTTCTTTCTTTCTTTCTTGCTTTCTTTCTTTCTTTCTTTCTTTCTTTCTTTCTTTCTTTCCCTCTCTCTCTGTCTCTCTGTCTCTCTCTCTCTCTCTCTCTCTCTTTTTCTTTCTTTCTTTCTTTCAAGGTAACAAAGAGAACAACTTATAAAAGTTATCAAAAACAGAATGTTTAAGTTATGGGAACATAAAAGAGGATTCCCAATGTACATTTGAGGTGGGGAGTATTACAGAAGGATTCTGGTTAGGTACTTGGCACCTAACTGCTCAACCTGTTTCACAGAAATTAATGTATATACTTGGTTCTGCCAGTCTCTTCTGTATCATTTCCACAAACATTCAGTGGCCAATGGAATCAGCTGGATCAATGTCACTGTGTCACTGTGACTATATCACTGGGCCTATGTCATTTCAGTATCTATGCTTCAGCCCTAAAGGATGAAACTGTTTTATCAGCTGCTCCAACATGGAGAATCCATCATTTTACTCATCCCTCATGCAAGCTATCCTAGACTTCTTGACACTCTTGAGTGGGAAAAGCCAGAAGAGTCAGTTACTTACACTGCAGTTTAGATAAGGCATTTTCCTTTCAGTTCTGGTTTTTTGATTCTGAGAGTTGCTTCTTCCTTGATGTATATTTGACACCAAGAATTGCCTCACATTAAAAAGTGAAATTTGCCTTTACATACAAGCACAATATTTTAACAGCATATTAAACTTATAACAACCTTAACATACATTTATTTATTTTTAACATCTTTATTGGAGTATAATTACTTTACAATAGTGCATTAGTTTCTGCTTTATAACAAAGTGAATAAGCTATACATATACATATATCTCCATATATCCACCCTTTTGCATCTCCCTGCCTCCCACCCTCCCTATACCACCCCTCTAGGTGGTCACAAAGCACCATGCTGATCTCCCTGTGCTATGCGGATCCTACCCACTAGCTATCGATTTTATATTTGGTAGTGTATATATGTCCATGCCACTCTCTTACTTTGTCCCAGCTTACAATTCCCTATCCCTGTGTCCTCAAGTTAATTCTCTAGTAGGTCTGAGTCTTTATTCCAGTCCTGCCCCTAGGTTCTTAATAGTTTGTTTTTTTTAGATTCCATATACATGTATTAGCGTATGGTATATGTTTTTATCTTTCTGACATACTTCACTCTGTATGACAGACTCTAGGTCTATCCACCTCACTAGGAATAACTCAGGTTTGTTCCATTTAATGGCTGAGTACTATTCCATTGTATATATGTGACACATCTTCTTTATACATTCATCTGTTTGAGGACTCTTAGGTTGCTTTCATGTCCTGGCTATTGTAAATAGAGCTGCAATGAACATTGTGGTACATGACACTTTTTGAATTATGGTTTTCACAGGATATACACCCAGCAGTGGGATTGCTGGGTTGTATTGTTGTTCTAATTTTAGTTTTTTAAGGAATATCTATACTGTTCTCCATAATGGCTGTATCAATTTACATTCCCACAAACAGTGCAAGAGAGATCTCTTTTCTCCACACCCTCTCCAGCATTTATTGTCCATAGATTTTTAATGATGGCCATTCTGACAGGTGTGAGGTGATAACTCATTGTAGCTTTGATTTGCATTTCTATAACAATTAGTGATGTTGAGCATCCTTTCATGTGTTTGTTGGCAATTGGTATAACTTCTTTGGAGAAATGTCTATTTAGGTTTTCTGCCCATTTTGGGATTGGGTTCTTTCTTTTTCTGATATTGAGCTACATGAACTGCTCGTATATTTTGCAGGTAAATCCTTTTTCAGTTGCTTCATTTGCAAATAAGTTCTCTCATTCTGAGGGTTGACTTCTCATCTTGTTTATGGTTCCCTTTGCTGTGCAAAAGCTTTTAAGTTTCACTAGGTCCCATTTGTTTATTTTTGTTTTTATTTCCATTTCTCTAGGAGGTGGGTTAAAAAGAATCTTGCTGTGAATTATGTCAGAGTGTTCTGCCTATGCCTTCCTCTAAGAGTTTTATAGTGTCTGGCCTTACATTTAGGTCTTTAATCAATTTTGAGTTTATTCCTGTGTATGGTGGGAGGGGGTGTTCTAATTTCATACTTTTACATGAAGCTGTCAAGTTTTCCCAGCACCACTTATTGAAGAGGTTGTCTTTTCTCCATTGTATATTCTTCCCTTCTTTATCAAAAATAAGGTGACCATATGTGCATGGGTTTATCTTTGGACTTTTTATCCTGTTCCATTGATCTATATTTCAGTTTTGTACCAGTACCATACTGTTTTGATTATTGTAGCTTTGTAATATACTCTGAAGTCATGAAGCCTGATTCCTCCAGCTCTATATTTCTTTCTCAAGACTGCTTGGGCTATTCGGGGTCTTCAGTGTTTCCATAAAAATTGTGGAATTTTTTGTTCTACTTCTGTGAAAAATGTCATTGGTTGTTTCATAGGGATTGCATTCAATCTGTAGATTGCTTTGCTTATTATAGTCATTTTCACAATGTTGATTCTTCCAATCCAAGAACATGATATATCTCTCCATCTGTTTGTATCATCTTAAACTTCTTTCCTCAGTGTCTTATAGTTTTCTGCATACAAGTCTTTTGTCTCCTTAGGTAGGTTTATTCCTAGATATTTTATTCTTTTTGTTGTAATTGGAAATGGGAGCGTTACCTTTATTTCTCTTTTAGAGTTTTAATCATTAGTGTATAGGAATGCAAGAGATATCTGTACATTAATTTTGTATCCTGCTACTTTACCAAATTAATTGATTAGCTCTAGTAGTTTTCTCATAGTATCTTTAGGTTTCTCTATGTATAGTATCATGTCATCTGCAAACAGTGACAGCTTTACTTCTTCTTTTCCGATTTGGATTCCTTTTCTTCTCTGATTGCTGTGGCTAGCACTTCCAAAACTATGTTGAATTATAGTCATAAGAATGGGCAAGCTTGTCTTGTTCCTGATCTTAGTGGAAATGCTTTCAGTTTTCCATCATTGAGGACAATGTTGGCTGTGGGTTTGTTACATTTGGACTTTATTATGTTCAAATAAGTTCCCTCTATGCCTACATTCTGGAGTGTTTTTATCATAATTCCATGTTGAATTTTGTCAAAAAGTTTTTCTGCATCTATTGAGAAGATCATATAGTTTTTCTCCTTCAATTTGTTAATATGGTGTATCACATTGATTTGTGTATTTTGAAGAATATTTGCATTCCTGGGATAAACCCCACCTGATCATGGTGTATGACACTTTAATGTGCTGCTGGATTCTGTTTGCTGATATTTTGCTGAGAATTTTTGCATCTATGTTCATCAGTGATATCGGCCTGTTGTTTACTTTATTTGTGACATCTTTGTCTGGTTTTGGTATCAGGGTGATGGTGGTGACGTAGAGTGAGTTTTGGAGTGTTCCTTCCTCTGCTATATTTTGGAAGAGTTTGAGAAGTGTAGGTGTTAGCTCTTCTCTAAATATTTGATAGAGTTCACCTGTGAAGCCATCTGGTCCTGTGCTTTTGTTACTTGGAAGATTTTTCATCAGAGTTCCAAATTGAGTCCTTGTGAATGGTCTGTTCATATTTTCTATTTCTTTTTGTTTCAGTCTGGGAAGGTTGTACATTTCTAAGAATTTGTCCATTTCTTCCAGGTTGTTGATTTTATTGGCATATAGTTTCTTTTAGTAATCTCTCATGATCCTTTGTATTTCTGCAATGTCAGTTTTTACTTCTCCTTTTTCATATCTATTTCTGTTGGTTTGAGTCTTCTCCCTTTCTTTTTTTGATGAGTGTGGCAAATGATTTATCAATTTTGTTTATCTTCTCAAAGAACCAGCTTTTAGTTTTACTGATCTTTGCCATTGTTTCCTTCATTTAGTTTTCATTTATTTCTGATCTGACCTTTATGATTTCTTTCCCTCTGTGAAATTTAGGTTTTTTTGTTCTTCTTTCTCTAATTGCTTTAGGTGTATGTTTAGGTTGTTTATTTGAGATGATTTTTGTTTCTTAAGGTAGGATTTTATTGCTATAAACTTCCCTCTTAGAACTTCTTTTGCTGCATTCCATAGGTTTTGTGTCATTGTGTTTTCTTTGTCATTTGTTTCTAGGTATTTTTTTAATTTCCATTTTGATTACTTCAGTGATCTCTCGGTAATCAAGTAATATATGGTTTAGCTTCCATGTTTTGTATTTTTTACAAGTTTTTTCCTGTAATTGATATCTAGTCTCATAGCATTGTGGTCCAAAAAGATACTTGATATGATTTCAATTTTCTTAAATTTACCAAAGCTTGATTTGTGAGACAAGATATTATCTATCCTAGAGAATGTTCCATGAGCACTTGAGAAGAAAGTGTATTCTGTTGTTCTTGGAAGGAATGTCCTATAAATATCTATTAAGTCCATATTTTTTAATATATCATTTATACCTTGTGTTTCCTTATTTATTGTCATTTTAGATGATCTGTCCATTGGTGAAAGTGGGGTGTTCAAGTCCCCTACTATGATTGTGTTACTGTCAATTTCCCCTTTTATGGCTGTTAGCAATTGCCTTATGTACTGAGGTGCTCCTATGTTGTGTGTATGAATATTTCCAATTGTTATATCTTCTTCTTGGATTGTCCCTTGAACATTATGTTGTGTCCCTTTGTCTCTTGTAATAATCTTTATTTTAATTCTATTTTTCTCTGATATGAGAATTGCTACTCCAGGTTTCTTTTGATTTCCACTGCATGGAATAACTTTTCCTTCCACTCACTTTCAGTCTATATGTGTCCCTATGTCTGAAGTGAGTCTCCTATAGACAGCATATGTCTGGATCTTGTTTTTGTATCCATTCAGCCAGTCTAGGCTTTCTGGTTGGAGCATATAATCCATTTACATTTAAGGTAATTATCAATATGTATGTTCCCATTACCATTTTCTTAATTGATTTGGGTTTGTTATTGTAGTTCTTTCTCTTCTCTTGTGTTTCCAACCAAGAGAACTTCCTTTAGCATTTGTAGTAATGCTGGTTTGGTGGTGCTGAATTCTCTTAGTTTTGCTTGTCTGTAAAGTTTTTAATTTCTCCATAGAATCTAAATGAGATCCTTGCTGGTTAGAGTAATCTTCGTTTTTCCCTTTCATCACTTTAAATATGTCCTGTCACTCCCATCTGGCTTGCAGAGTTTCTGCTGAAGTTCAGCTGTTAACCTTATGAGGATTCCCTTTTGTTATTTGTTATTTTCCCTTGATGCTTTTAATATTTTTTCTTTATATTTAATTTTTGATCATTTGATCGAATGTATTTTGGTGTGTTTCTCCTTGGATTTATCCTATATGTGACTCTCTGTACTTCCTGGAATTGAATAACTATTTCCTTTCACATATTAGGAAAATTTTCAACTATAATCTCTTCAAATATTTTCTCAGTCCCTTTCTTTTTCTCTTCTTCTTCTGGGACACCTACAATTTGAATGTTTGTGTGTTTAATGTTGTCCCCGATGTCTCTGAGACTGTCCATTGGTGAAAGTGGGGTGTTCCTCAATGTCACGATGGCCTCTGCCATCTCAGGGTAACACCGCGACTCTCCCTCCCCCTAGAATGAGTGAGCCAGAGCCCCCTAATCAGCTGCTACTTTAACCACGTAGTCCTCAGTTCTTTTCTTTCTTTTTCCTTTATTCTGCTCTGCAGTAGTTTTTTCCACTATTTTATCTTCCAGGTCACTTCTCTTCTTCTGCTTCAGTTATTCTGCTATTGTTTCCTTCCAGATAATTCTTAATTTCTTTTATTGTGGTGTTCTTCATTGTTTGTTTGCTCTTTAGTTCTTCTAGGTCCTTGTTAAATATTTCTTGTATTTTCTCCATTCTATTTCCAAGATTTTGGATCCCATTTACTATCATTACTCCAAATTCATTTTCAGTTAGACTGGCTATTTCCTCTTCATTTGTTGTTGTTTTTTTTTTTTTGGTCTTTTGGGTTTTTACCTTGCTCCTTCATCTGCTCTGTGTTTCTCTGTCTTCTAATTTTGCTTAACTTACTGTGTTTTTTTTTTTTTTTTGCAGGCTGCATGTTCGTAGTTCCCTTTGATTTTGGTGTCTGCTCCCAGTGGCTAAAGTTGGTTCAGTGGGTTGTGTAGGCTTCCTGGTGGAGGGGACTAGTGCTTGTGTTCTGGTGGATGAGTCTGGATCTTGTCTTTCTGGTGGGCAGGTCCTCGTTTGGTGGTGTGTTTTCGGGTGTCTGTGGACTTATGATTTTAGGCAGCCTTTCTGCTAGTGGGTGGAAGTGTGTTCCTTTCTTGCTAGTTGTTTTGCATTGGGTGTCCAACACTGTAGCTTGCTGGTCATTGAGTGGAGCTGGGTCTTGGTATTGAGATGGAGATCTGTTGAAGATTTATGCTTTTTGATATTTTCTGGAGCTGGGAGTTCTCTTTTGGACCAATGTCCTGAACTCATGTCTCCCACCTAAGAGGCACATGACTGACAGTCAGCCGGAACACCAAGATCGGGTCATCCACATGGCTCAGAATAAAAGGGAGAATAAAAGAAAGATAGAAGGAGAAAGAATATAAAGTTATTAAAATAAAAATATAATTACTAAATATAAAAAATTAAAAAGTAATAAAGAAAGAAGAGACCAACCAAATCAAAAAACAAATCCACCAATAATAAGAAGCTCTAAAAACTATACTAAAAAAAAAAGAAAAAAACCTGGCAGACAGAGCCCTAGGAGAAATGGTAAAAGCAAAGCTATACATACAAAATTACACACCGAAGCATAAACATACACACTCACAAAAAGAGAAGAAGGAAAAAAATATATATATCATTGCTCCCAAAGTCCACCACCTCAATTTTGGGATGATTCATTGTCTATTCAGGTATTCCACAGATGCAGTGTATATCAAATTGATTGTGGATATTTAATCCACTGCTCCTGAGGCTGCTGTGAGAGATTTCCCTTTCTCTTCTCTGTTCGCACAGCTCCTGGGGTTCAGCTTTGGATTCGGTCCCGCCTTTGCCTGTAGGTTGCCTAAAGGTGTCTGTTCTTTGCTGAGACAGGACGTGGTTAAAGTAGCAGCTGATTAGGGGGCTCTGGCTCACTCACACTAGGGGGAGGGAGAGTCGCGGTGTTACCCTGAGATGGCAGAGGCCATCGTGACATTGCAGTAGCCTGAGCAATGCCGTGTGTTCTCCCAGGGAATTTGTCCCTGAATCACGGGACTATGGCAGTGGCTGGCTTCACAGGCTCCCAAGAAGGGAGGTGTGGATAGTGGCCTGTGCTTGCACACAGGCTTCTTGGTGGCTGCAGTAGCAACCTTAGTGTCTCATGCCTGTCTCTGGTCCACACTGATAGCTGGGTCTCGCGCCCATCTCTGGAGGTCATTTAGGCAGTACTCTTAATCCCCTTTCCTCATGCACCATGAAACAAAGAGGCAAGAAAATGTCTCTTGCCTCTTTGGCATTTCCAGACTTTTTCCCGGACTCCTTCCCAGCTAGCTGTGGCACACTAGCCCCCTTCAGGCTGTGTTCATGCAGACAACCCCAGTTCTCTCCCTTAGACCTGATTTCCGAAACTGGAGCCTCAGCTCCCAGCCCCCATGCACCCCGGGAGGTGAGCAGACAGGCCACTCTGGCTGGTGAGTGCTGGCCAGCACCAATCCTCTGTGCAGGAATTTCTCCATTTTGCCCTCTGCACCCCTGTTGCTGTGCTCTCCTCTGTGGCTCTGAAGTTTACCCCTGCCCACCCCCCATCTCCTAATGTGTGGAAACTTTTCCTCCTTCACAGCTCCCTCCCACTGGTGCAAGTCCAGTCCCTACTCTTTTGTCTCTGTTTTTTTCTTTTTTGTTTTGCCCTACCCAGGTACATGGGGAGTTTCTTGCCTTTTGGGAAGTCTGAGGTCTTCTGCCAGCAGTCAGTAGGTCTTCTGTCAGAGTTGTTCCACATGTAGATGTATTTCTGATGTATTTGTGGGGAGGGAGGTGATCTCCACGTCTTACTCTTCCGCCATCTATAATGTCTCCTAACATACATTTAAAATGAATCTATTACATGTATAAACAGAAGGCATTTCCACTATGTTTTCCGGTATACCAAATTTAGAATTTTTTTATTTTATCATTTAATAATAAAATTCTTATACTTCTATTATGGTTCTAATTTCTCTATGCCTTGTACTCTGTGTACAGATATATCACTCTAATAGATTGCAAAGTCCTCCAGGGCAGACTATGTGTATTTGTTCTTTGTTTTTTTTTTTTTCTCTTCCTCTACAACAGCACTTTATATGAAGTCAGAATTCAAAAAGATGAGTGTTTAGTAAATTGGGGTTTATGCACTTTTAATGTAGGAAGTAAATATAATTTACTTCACTGTGGAAAATATTTTGTTAAAATACATCTAGAGAAAAAGATGTAGAAATTGATTTTTTAACTAAAATAATGCTTTGTTTTCAAAATATCCTTTTCTAAACCAGATTACAATTTCAGTTTCCCCAGATGTCTCTGTAGGATTTAAAAAGGTTCTAAAAAGGTAATAATCAATTTTAATAGTTTCTTAAGAAAATTGTATTTCCTTATATGTTTAATGTGTCCATGCTGTGAGAAATAGACAAATTACTGGACAAAATTATTCCTTCCGGTGAGAATATCTGTGTTCAGATAATCATGAACGTTAAAAATCCTTTGGTTTAATTTCCTAATTTTAAAGAAAGGAAAATTATAACAAATAAATGAAGTGACTAAACCAAAGTTACAGGCTTAGGTTGATGGAGAATTTGTAGTAGAATCCATAGTTTAAATAGTCACAGTTTTAAGAGGTCTTTCATATATATATAGAGCAATGTAAATTAGAGTCAGTTGGTAAACTAATAGTGTAGAATCTAGGTAATAGAGTCAGCCTGCATAGCATATGAAAAAATCTACTTTGGATGATAGTTCCCTGAGAACAGCATGTAGCCTGATTTCCTAATCCCATCTCAGTCTCCTCAGTCACCTAGGGTGGAGTGTGGAGTGGTGGTCTGTGCTGGTGTATGATGACTCTAGGCTAACTTCTACAAAAGTTATCACCTGATATCCTAATTTTATCACATTTATAGGCTTAATGCAGATAGAAATTCGAATTCTCATCTATGACTCTGAAAAAGCTGGCATTACCAGTAGAGGATATTTACCATATTCAAGGTATTATATGAGTCCACACAGATTGTGTGTGGATTCACTTCAGTTCTTTGAAGGTGATTTCTTGCCAATAATTTAACCTAAGGTATGTGAAATGGTTCCATTTTATTTAATTATTTTTATAGTTCTCAGTTATGTGTAATTCTTTATTATTTTTTAATTCTCAAGTGAAGGAAGACAGATAAGGCCCCAAAATTGGTGTACTTGTTTCTAAACCAAAAACTCACATAATTTTTGCTTGGGATTTTCCTTTAAGTATTTCATTGATTTATTCAAATACTGTTTAATATAAATTTAATACCCACTGTTCTGCTTGACTCTAAGTGATATTATGTTCTGAGGTATACTAAGGTATAGTCTTTGCCTCTAAGGAACTTGCAGCCTAGTGGGCTGCAGTTGAGGGGTGAAAGGCCTATAAGAATTATAAATATCTATGGAAAAGGAAAAATTCTGCAAGTAACATACAAATGGTGCAAAATTGAATGGGAATTTGGAAAGATAAGAGCTTGCATTTTATACAGGAAGTCTTTGTTCATTCCCAAAAGTGATCTTTCTTCCCTGAGAGTTTCCCACAACACTTTCTCAACATTTTTCTTATGCATTTTCTCATATCCTACCTTATATATATTTATATATGTGTGTTATGTTTCTTCTATAAGAAACACGTAGATAGCAAACTAGAGTTCTTTACTTGAGTGGGGTTCTTATCAAATAGAATTTTTTTAATTGGGAAAATATTAAGAAGAATGAATAAAGTGAGTTCTAAAGTCAATCACTGACAGCTCCTATAAACTAAATTTGGAGGTGATGCCTATGAAATGGTACAGTATAAATCTTGGACAAGAAATGTGAAAATAGACTACAATTGTAAAAATCAACATTTTCAGAATTCTAGAAATTAACCTAAGGCTCGCAGCAATCCAAAAAGCTTTTATTTTAGAAAAAAAAGTTATTACTTGGTAATATTGGTGAGCTTTTACACATTTTAACTTGGCCTATTCCTATATCTTCCTCTACAGCTCCATGGTAGTGTTAAAATTCTACATCCCATGGTTCACAATTAAATATAGCAACCTGGCACCGACTAGGGGAAAAATAGGGTTAGAGCTCCTTCAAAACCTCATTTTCAGGGATTTGTCAATTATATGGCCTGCCTCGCGGTCCCCTGAAAGACACAACTTGAAAGGATTTTTTTTACATGACTTGGAGTTTGTCAACTGTGAAGCCTTTTCCATGTGGGCATATTTTGAAAATATTTACAGGCAATTGTTTAACTTTAAGACTGTCTGTGATAGTGGATACAAGCTGGGGCCAACAATAGACTGACCAAAAAGCTTAACAAGAAAAATATGGAGAATTAGCCCCCATTGGGGCCTTGAAAATTTTTAGCGTATTCTTGCTAATATAGAAGGAGTTGTAGTCATAGGACTATGTGCACATTAAAACTAAGAAGCCTCTATGCTCTTGCTGTGGCTGAACTCAAGGCTCTGTACAAGCAGGAAAGGAAGGCTAAACTAGTTATAAACTATTTTAATGAGTGTGGAAGATGTGTCCTCACACACAGAGAACCTAGGAAATGACTGTGAGACTTTTTGGTTCAAGACATTTGAGGAATAATATGTGCAATTACTAGCTGACTGCTGACATAAATGAGAAAATATTTCATTGGCTAAACAAGCCAAAGGATAAAGACTTTACAAAATAAGATGAGAAATGTCACTAAGCAAGCAAACAATGCCACAAACAACAAACAATGAAAACAAACACTGTACAGGGACAATCTGATATATACGGCTAACACATTTTTAATTTAAAATATCCAGTTTTCAACAACAAAATCAATCATGCCATTCAAAGAAGCATGAAAGACTGGCTCAAACATGAATAAAAAGGCAATCAAAAAAACTTTCCTTGAGAGAGCACCCAAAGACTTCGAATTGGTTTTAAATTGGCTACAGAAAGTATTTTCAAGGGACTAATGAAAAAACATTTGATAGAATTAAAGGAAGTACAAGAATATCTTACCAAATAGAATATCAATATAGAGATAAAATGGTAAAACATTGAATAGAGGTCAGAGGGAAGATGGCAGAAGAGTAAGACACAGAGATCACCTTCCTCCACACAGATACACCAGAAATACATCTATATGTGGAACAACTCCTACAGAACACCTACTGAATGCTGGCAGAAGACCCCAGACCTCCCAAAAGGCAAGAAACTCCCCACGTACCTGGGTAGGGCAAAAGAAAAAAAGAAAAAACAGAGACAAATGAATAGGGACAGGACCTGCACCAGTGGGAGGGAGCTGTGAAGGAGGAAAGGTTTCCACACACTAGGAAGCCCCTTCACAGGCGGAGACTGCGGGTGGCAGAGGGGGGGAGCTTCAGAGCCGCAGAGGAGAGCACAGCAACACGGGTGCGGAGAGAAAAGCAGGGAGATTCCCGTACAGAGGATCGGTGCCGACCAGCACTCACCAGCCCGAGAGGCTTGCCTGCTCCTGCTGGGGCGGGCGGGGCTGCGAGCTGAGGCTTGGGCTTTGGTTGGAGCACACAGAGAGGACTGGGGTTGGCTGTGTGAACACAGCCTGAAGGGGTCAGTGCACCACGGCTAGCCGGGAGGGAGTCCGGGAAAAGGTCTGGAGCTGTCGAAGAGGCAAGAGACTTTTTCAGCCCTCTTTGTTTCCTGGTGCGCTAGGAAAGGGGATTAAGAGCGCTGCTTAAAGGAATTCCAGAGATGGGCACAAGTCACGGTTAAAAGCGCGGACCCCAGAGACGGGCGCGAGCCGCGGCTTAAAGCGTATACCCCAGAGATGGGCGCGAGCCAGGGCTAAAAGCACAGACCCCAGAGAAGGGCGCAAGCCGCGGCTAAAAGTGCGGACCCCAGAGATGGGTGGGAGACGCTAAGGCTGCTGCTGCCGCCACCAAGGGGCCTGTGTGCGAGCACAGGTCACTATCCACACCCCTCTTCCGGGGAGCCTGTTCAGCCCACCACTGCCAGGTTCCCGGGATCCAGGGACAACTTCCCCGGGAGAAAGCACGGCGGGCCTCAGGCTGGTGCAACGTCACGCCGGCCTCTGCCACCTCAGGAATGCCCCGCACTCCATGCCCCTCCCTCCCCCCCGGCCTGAGTGAGCCAGAGCCTCCGAATCAGCAGCTCCTTTAACCCCGTCCTGTCTGAGCAAAAACAGACGCCCTACAGTGACCTACACATAGAGGCAGGGCCAAATCCAAAGCTGAGGCCCTGGGAGCTGTGAGAACAAAGGAGAGAAAGGGAAATCTCTCCCAGCAGACTCAGAAGCAGTGGATTAAAGCTCCACAATCAACTTGATGTACCCTGCATCTGTGGAATACATGAATAGACAACGAATCATCCCAAATTGAGGAGGTGGACTTTGAGAGCAAGATTTATGTTTTTTTCCCCTTTTCCTTTTTTTGTGAGTGTGCATGTGTATGCTTCTGTGTGAGATTTTGTCTGTATAGCTTTGCTTCCACCATTTGTCTTAAGGTTCTATCTGTCCATTTTTAAAAAAATTTTTTCTTAATAATTTTTTAATTTAATAACCTTATTATATTTTACTTTATTTTATTTTATCTTCTTTCTTTCTTTCTTTATTCCTTCCTTCCCACCTCACTTCCTTCCTCCCACCATCCCTCCCTCCCTCCCTCCCTCCTTTCTTTCTTTCCTTCCTTTCTCCTTTCTTTCTTCCTTCCTTCCCTCCCACCTTCCTTTCTTTCTTTCTTTCTTTCTTTCTTCCTACTTTTACTAATTCTTTCTCTCTACTTTTTCTCCCTTTTATTCTGAGCCATGTGGATGAAAGGCTCTTGGTGCTGCAGCCAGGAGTCAGTGCTGTGCCTCTGAGATGGGAGAGCCAACTTCAGGACACTGGTCAACAAGAGTCCTCCCAGCTCCACATAATATCAAATGGCGAAAATCTCCCAGAGATCTCCAACTCAACACCAGCACCCAGCTTCACTCAACGACCAGCAAGCTACAGTGCTGGACCCTACACCAAACAACTAGCAACACAGGAACACAAACCCACCCATTAGCAGAGAGGCTGCCTAAAATCATAATAAGTCCACAGACACCCCAAAACACACCACCAGACATGAACATACCCACCAGAGAGGAAAGATCCAGCCTCATCCACCAGAACACAGGCACTAGTCCCATCCACCAGGAAGCCTACACAGCCCACTGAACTAACTGTAGCCACTGGGGACAGACATCAAAAACAAAGGGAACTCCGAACCTGCAGCCTGCAAAAAGGAGACCAAAAACACAGTAAGATAAGCAAAATGAGAAGACAGACAAACACACAGCAGATGAAGGAGCAAAATAAAAAATGCACCAGACCTAACAAATGAAGAGGAAATAGGCAGTCTACCTGAAACAGAATTCAGAATAATAATAGTAAAGATGATCCAAAATCTAGGAAATAGAATAGACAAAATGCAAGAAACATTTAACAAGGACCTAGAAGATCTAAAGATGAAACAAACAATGATGAACAACACAATAAATGAAATGAAAAATACCTTAGATTGGATCAATAGACAAATAACTGAGGCAGAAGAATGTATAATTGACCAAGAAGATAAAATAGTGGAAATAACTACTGCAGAGCAGAATAAAGAAAAAAGAAGAAAAGAACTGAGGACAGTCTCAGAGACCTCTGGGACAACATTAAATGCACCACCATTTGAATTATAGTGGTTCCAGAAGAAGAAGAGAAAAAGAAAGGGACTGAGAAAATATTTGAAGAGATTATAGTTGAAAACTTCCCTAATATGGGAAAGGAAATAGTTACTGAAGTTTAGGAAGCACAGAGAGTCCCATACAGGATAAATCCAAGGAGAAATAAGCCAAGACACATATTAATCAAACTGTCAAAAATTAAATACAAAGAAAGCATATTAAAAGCAGCAAGGGAAAAACAACAAATAACACACAAGGGAATCTCCATAAGGTTAACAGCTGATCTCTCAGCAGAAACTCTGCAAGCCAGAAAGGAGTGGCAGGACATACTGAAAGTGATGAAGGAGAAAAACCTGCAACCAAGATTACTCTACCCAGCAATGATCTCATTTAGATTTGATGGAGAAAATAAAACCTATACAGACAAACAAAATCCTGAGAGAGTTCAGCACCACAAAACCAGCTTTACAACAAATGCTAAAGGAAATTCTCTAGGCAAGAAACACAAGAGAAGGAAAAGACCTACAATAATGAACCCAAAACAATTTAGAAAATGGGACAAGGAACATACATATCGATAATTACCTTAGATGTAAATTTACTAAATGCTCCCACAAAAAGACACAGATTTGCTGAATGGATACAAAAACAAGACCTATATATATGCTGTCTACAAGAGACCCACTTCAGACCAAGAGTCACATGCAGACTGAAAGTAAGGGGATGGAAAAAGATATTCCATGCAAATGGAAACCAAAAGAAAACTGGGGTAGCAATTCTCATATCAGACAAAATAGCCTTTAAAATAAAGACTATTACAAGAGACAAAGAAGGACACTACATAATGATCAAGGGATCAATGCAAGAAGAAGATATAACAATTGTAAATATTTATGCACCCAACATAGGAGCACCTCAATACATAAGGCAAATACTAACAGCCATAAAAGGGGAAATCGACAGTAACACATTCATAGTAGGGGACTTTAACACCCCACTTTCACCAATGGACAGATCATCCAAAATGAAAATAAATAAGGAAACACAAGCTTTAAATGATACATTAAAGATGATGGACTTAATTGATATTTATAGGACACTCTATCTAAAAACAACAGGATACACATTTTTCTCAAGTGCTCATGGAACATTCTCCAGGATAGATCATATCTTGTGTTACAAATCTAGCCTTGGTAAATTTAAGAAAATTTAAATTTTATCAAGTATCTTTTCTGACCACAACATCATAAGACTAGATATCAATTACAGGAAAAGATCTGTAAAATATACAAACACATGGAGGCTAAACAATACACTACTTAATAACGAAGTGATCACTGAAGAAATCAAAGAGGAAATAAAAAAATACCTAGAAACAAATGACAATGGAGACACGATGACCCAAAACCTATGGGATGCAGCAAATGCAGTTCTAAGAGGGAAGTTTATAGCAATACAAGCCCACCTTAACAAACAGGAAACATCTCGAATAAACAGCCTAACTTTGCACCTAAAGCAATTGCTGAGTGTAGATTTTGGCCCTGTCCCCCAGAAATCTTGGCCAGAATACTTGAAAATCTACATAATTCAGCAACACTTGAGTGGAGAGTCGAGTAGGCAGGGGTGATTGTCTATAGAGAAAAACTAGTGGCCCTGTTTAGTCAGAAAACTTGGGGTGTTGGTTGGCTTGAGACAAGTCCACAATCAGAGAGCCTTTTCATCCTTGGAATTAATCTTTCCTCTCCATCTGGGCAGACAACTTTATTCATAGCCCAATCAATTGCTGAGTATAGCCTTCAGTCAGTGACCAGGGAACCTAACCAGAGCACATGGGAAGTTGCATAGCCCACCCTTGCTTATAGTGGCACTTGAACAGAGAACATAGTTCATGGCTTGCCCTATCTGCTGAGTAAATCAAGTGGCTTTCCCTGGCCAGAGAATTTTGTGCCAAGTCTTGCCTAATTTGGGTCCCCAAACAATGAGCTATGCAGACCTTGGAGCTCATTCTGATGTCCTTCCAGGCAAAGGAGGCTAATTCATATCCATGCCTACCTTTGAGTATAGTACCCAGTGATGACACTTTAGAAAGCCTGGCCGGAGAACACAGGCAAACTGAAGTCTATTCTACAGCCTTGAATGGACAGGGAACCAAGGCAGCCGTTCTATCCAGCTGTTCTCAGCCAGTGATAACCTTCCCTACACTAGAGCCTGGGCAGTGGCCTTGACCAAAAATAGAACTTAATAGCAAGCCACACCTGCCCAAGGACATTACCAGCTGACACATCCAGAAACACAAACTGAGCTGACTAGTGAAGTACTGTGTATGCCAAGTCAAATCTGTAAAGTCTGGAAGAGGAGACTGCTTACACAAATGCCAGCTATGAATGTAATAAATCAAGAATATTGAAAAATCAGATAAGCATAACTCTACCAAAGGAAACTAATAAAGCTCCAATAATCTATCTTAAAGAAATGGAGTTCTGTGAACTGTCCGACAAAGAATTCAAAATAACCCTTTTAAATAAGTTTAGTGAACTACAACACATACAGATTAGAAGTTGAACAAAGAAATAAAAACCATTAAAGCAAAACGGTAGTGCTAGAGCTGAAAAATATAATGACTGAATTGAAAAATTTAATATAGAGCTTCAAAAGCAGACTCAAACATTCAGAAAAAAAAATAATTGATTTACAATGTGAGACATTTCAAATCATCAAGTCAGAGGAACAAAAAGAAAAAAAAGAATTAAAAAAGAGTGAAGAGTGCCTACAGTATTTATGGAATATAATCCAAAGAAACAATATCCTCATTATGAGAATTCCAGAAGCAGAATAGAAAGGGACAGAAGGTGTATTTAAAGCAATAATGGCTGAAAACTTCCCAAACCAAGGGAAAGAATTGGACATACAGATCCTGAAGCCCAAAGTATCCCAAATAGATTGAACTCAAATAGGACTACAATGAAACAGATTATAATTGTCAAAAGTCAAAGACAAAGAAAGAATTTTGAAAGCAGCAAGAGAAAAGAGAGAAGTTACATATAAGGGAACCCCCAAAAGACTACAGATGGATTTGTCCACAAAAACTTTTCAGGTCAGAAGAGAATAAATAACATATTCAAAATATTGATAAAAAATAAACTGTCTACCAAGCATTCTATACCTGAAAAATCTGTTCTTCGGTAATGAAGGATAGATAAAGACTTTCTCAAAAAAGTACTGAGGATACCACTGTCTTAGATCTGCCATACAAGAAATAATAAAGGGAGTTCTTTAGGTGGAAATAAATGTATGCTAATTAACATCATAAAAACATAAGAAAGTAGCATAAAACTACAGTTGAAAGACACAGAATGGCTGAATGGGTAATAAAACAAGATCCTGTGTTATTCTGCTTATAAGAGAGTCACTTTAGCCTTAATGACCTACATGGACTAAGAGTGAAGGGATAGAAAAATATTATATATATTATATATATTTCAAGCAAACAGTAACCCCCAGAAAGCATGAGTAGCTATACCTATAACAGACAAAAGAGACTTTGAATTAAAAATGGTAACAAGAGACAAAAAAATGCCATTATATAATGACAAAGTCAATGTATCAAGAAGATATATTAATATATTAATCATAGATTTTTAGGAACCCAACATTAGAGCACCTAAATACATTATAAAATAATTAACAGAGCTAAAGCAATACAATAATAGTTGGAGGACATTAATATCCCATTCTCAACACTGAATAGATTATCCAGAGAATCAACAAGGAAACAAGAGATATGAACAACACTGTAGACCAAACAGACCTCATGTATACCCAGCATTCGATCTGAGAACAGCAGAACACATTGTCCTTGAGTGCACATGGAACATTTTTCTAGGAAATATCATGTTAGGCCACAAAACAAGTCTTAGAATTTCTAGAAGATTTAAGTCATACCAAATATTTTCTCTGACTACTATGGTATGAAACTAGAAATCATGATAAAGAAAACTGGAAAACTCATGAATACATAGAAATTAGATTACACTCTCCTGAACAGCCAGTGGATCAAAGAAGAAATTAAAGGAGAATATAAAAGGTATCCTGAGACAAATAAAAATGGAAATATAACATACCAAAACTTATACGATGCAACAAAAACAGTTCTAAAAGGAAAGTTCAAAGTCATAAATACCTACATTAAGAAACAAGGAAAATCATAAACAATCTAACTCTATGCCTCAAGGAACTAGAAGAAAGAAGAACAAAGCTCAAAGTTAGCAGAAAGAAGGAAATAATAAAGATTAGAACAGAAATAAATAAGAAACAATAGAAGATTAACAAAATATTTGGTTATTTGAAAAAAATAAATAAAATTTACAAACTTTAACTAGGATAAGCAAGGAAAAATTAGAAGACCAAATCAACAAAACTATAAATGAAAGAGGAGACATTACAACTGATAACAGAAATACAAAGCATTATAAGAAGCTACTATTAACAAGTGTAACCAATACACTGGACAACCTAGAAGAAATAGAAAAATTCTTAGAAACATAGAACCTACCTAGACTGACTCAGGAAGAAATAGAAAATCTGAGCAGACAAATTAATAGTAAGGATATTGAATCAGTAATCAAACCTATCCCAGGGGAACAAAGCCTAGGAGTAGATGGCTACACTGATAAATTTTATCAAACATTTAAAGAAGTAAAACCAATCTTCAAAATCTTCCAAAAAATCAAAGAGGAGAGAACACTCCCAAACTCATTTTACAAGTCCAACATTATCCTAACCTCAAAGCCAGAAAAGAACACTGAAAGATAAAAAAAAGAAGTACATATCACTATCCCCAATGCACATAATACATATAGATGCAAAAATTCTCAATAAAATACTAGAAAACCAAAATCAGCAACACAATAAAGGATCTTTCACAATGATCAGGCAGAATTTGTTAGTGAGAAGCAAGAATAGTCTAACAATCAGAAAAGAAAATGTGATACATCACATTAATTGCAGGAAAGATAAGAAGCATATGATCATCTAAATTGATGCAGGGAAAGCACTTGAAAAAATTCAACATCTATTCATGAAAATCTCTTAACAAAAGAGGTATAAAAAGAACAAATCTCAACATATTAAAGTTCATATATGGAAAGCCCACAGCTAACATCATACTCAATGGTGATAGTTTGAAAGCTTTCCTCTAAGATCAAGAACAATACAAGGGTGCTCAATATCACCACTCCTATTCAACATTCTGCAGGCATTCTTAACCAAAACATACATATATATATATATATATATATATATATATATATATATATGAAGTATTACTTAGTCATGGGAAAGAAGAAAATCCTGTAATTTATGACAACATGTATGGACATTGAGAGCATTATGATAAATTAAATAAGTCAGATAAAGGCAAATACTATATAATATGTGCAATCTAAAAAAATCACAGAAAAAAGAGATCAGATTTGTGATTAGCTGAACAGGGGTGAGACGTGTGGTAAATGGATGAATATGGTCAAAAGGTACAAACATCCAGTTATAAGATAAATAAGTACTGAAGCTGTAATGCACAACATGATGACTATATTTAATACTGCTGTATGGTATATTTGAAAGTTGTAAAGAGTGTAGATCCTAAGAATTCTCATCAGAAGAAAATTATTTTTCTTTTTTATATCTAAATGAGATGATATATCAACTAAATTTATAGTGGCAATAATTTCAAAATATATGTAAGTCAAATCAGTGACTTGTACACCTTAAATGTACACAGTGTATGTCAATTACATCACAATAAAGCTAGGGGAAAAAACCAAATACATAAAGACAAAATGTGATACATTAAATTGATTAAACACTGCAATGAAAAGGCAGAAATTAGCAGAATGAATAAAAAAAACATGATTCTACTGTATGCCTTCCACAAGAGACATGTAGATATAAATAGATTCAAAGATACAAATAGATTGAAAGTAAAATGATGGAAAAAGTATTTCATTCAAACAGTAACTAAAAAAGAGATGGAGTGGCTACTAATATTAGACAAAACAGATTTTACAACAAAATTTTTGTTAAAGACAAAGGATATTTTATAATAACAAAAGTATCAATCCATCAAGAAAATATAACAATTATAAACATGTATTCACCAAACAACAAAACCTTGAAATAAATGATTTAAAAATTACAGAATTGAAAGGAGAAATACAGAATACAACAGAAATAGTACAATACAATATTCCACCTTCTGTAATGGATAGGACAACAAGATAAATACTTTCATATGAAAATAGAAGATTTGAACATCTGTATAAAGCAACTTAATCAAATTATAGAGAACTATGCAAGAGTAAGACAATGTACATGAAAAATTCTACAAGATATACCATATATTAGGCCATAAAGAATTCTTAATACATTTAAAAGAACTGGGATCATGGTACCAAGTCCGAGCTCACTCTGCATGCCACACGACAGGCCAATAAATTGGGAGGCGGGGTGTTGAGGCAAGGAATACAACTTCATTGAAAAGCCAGCAGACCAAGAAGATGGCAGACTAATATCTCCAAAAAAAAATCTTATCGGGGTCGGGATGCCAGATTCTTTTATCGAATCAGAGAGGGAGAGGCAGTGAGGAAGTAAAGTAAAAAGGGCCATCAGTCTTACAAAACAACTCCTGGAATGGCCAGCCTTGGGGAGGGGATGTGTTAATTTCTTCATTTTTTCTGCTGTTCACAGGTGGGCAAGGTCAGATTTTCTCCCTGTGAGCTGAACAAAGGCACTTTAGTTTAACATTCAGGCAGAGGGGCAGAGTTCCCTGAGGCAGGCCATTATGTATGATTGTAATAACAAAAGCAACTAAAAGCAAAGTTTAAAGCCAAAGAAACAGATCCAACGTGGAGTCCAATTTAGCTCTTCTGTGTTATAATCACACAAAGTATATTCTCTAAACACAATGAGACAATATTAGAAATCAATTACTGAATGAAATTTGGAAGATTCAAAAATATAGGGAAATTTTATAATGCTCTATTTAATAATCAATGGATCAAAAAATGTCATAATCTAAATTAGAAAATACTTTGAAATTAGTTAAAATGAAAACACAACAAATCAAAATATGGGACACAGATATGACAGTGTCTAGAAGGAAATTTCTAACTGTAAATGCCTTATTGAGAAAGAAAAATTTCATGAAATCAATAATCTCACCTACCACCTTAAAACTTATGAAATAGAAAAAAGTAAACCCATAATCATCAGAATAAAGGAAATAATAAAATTTTAATATAACAAAACAGAAACTAACAGATACAGAAAACAAACTAGTGGTTACCAGTGGGAAGAAGGGTGGGATTAAAGACAAAAGAGGGGAAGGGTATTAAGAGGTACAAACTACTAGGTAATAAAATAAATAAGATATAAAGATGTACTATAGAGGAAAGGGAATATAGCCAATATTTTATAACTTTAAATGGAATATAATCTATAAAAATATTGAATTACTATGTTGTACACTTGAAACTAAAAGAATATTGCAAATCAAATATATATCAATTAAAAAGATTACAGTGCAAAATACTAATGTAGAGAATAAAGAAATAAGAAAACTAATGAAATCAAAAGTTGTTTTTCTTTTGAAAAGACAATGAGACTGAAACATTTTAGCTAGATGGACCAAGAAAAAAATTAAATTACTAAAATCAGAAAAGAATGAAGGTATATTACTGTCATTCTTAGAGAAATAAACAAAAGTATTATAAGGCAATAATATGCATGATTGTATGAAAACAAATTAGATTACTTAGATGAAATAAAAAAGATTACTTGAAAGACAAATTATCAAAATAGAATTAAGAAGAAATAAAAGTTATGAATATACATATAACAAGATACTGACTTAGTAATGAAAATGTTCCCATTATTTTAATGAAAATGTTCCCATTTTCTTAAAAGCCCAGGAACATTTGGCTCTTCTTCATAATTATGCCAAATATTTAAAGTAGAATTATTACCAATTCTTCACAAACTCTACCAAAAAATAAAAGAATGAGTTCCCAAATTATTCCAGCATGCTAGCATTACCCTGATACCAAAATCAAAGAAAGAAATAAGAAAATTATCTACACGGACATTTCCTCATAAATATAGATACAAAAATTCTAAAAGAATACATGCAATCTGAATCCAGTGACATATAAAAAGCATCATAAACCATGATCAATTGCGATTTATTGTCTGGAATACAAGATTAGCTTAATATGTTATACAGCTAAAATCAATAAACATAATATTCCATACAATTGAATAAAAGTCAAACACCAAATGGTCATCCTAATAGATGGATAAAAAGCATTTGACATAATTTAACAACCTTTCATGATACAAACAGTCAATAAACTAGGAATAGAAGGGAACATTCTCTAACTGATAAAATCACTTGGAAACACACACAGCTACATCATAACAGTGAGAGACTGATTGCTTTCACCTTTAGATCAGAAACAAGATTAAACTGTCTTCCTTTGCCACTACTATTTAACCTTCTACTGGAGGTTCTAACAATGACAACTAGGCAAGAAAAATAAATAAAAATCATACAGATGAGAAATAAAGGAATAAAACTATTTTGCAGATGGCATAATCTGTATATAGGAAATCCCAGGTAATCAACAAAAAATTATTAGAGCTAATAACAAATTCAGTTCATTTTCAGGATACAAAGTCAATAGAAAAAAATTATATTTCTATACACTAGCAGCAAACAACCTGAAAATGAAAACAATTACATTTAAAACAGCATAAAGAAGAATAAATTACAGATCAATACAAAAAGTACAAGACTTGAACACTGTAAACTTCAAAACACCATTGAAAGACATTAAAGAAAATCTAGAAAATGAAATAGCATACTGCTTACTAGGATTGGAAGTCTAATATTTTTAAGATTATAATATTCCACAATCTGACCTACAGATTCAATGAGATATCTATCAAAATCCCAACTGCATTTTTTTTCAGTAAGTGACAGGTTGGCATTAAAATTCTTATGTAAATGCAAAAATCCAGAATAACCAAAACAAACTTGAAGAACAACAGAGTTGGAGGATTTACACTTCCCAATCTCAAAACTTGCTACAAAACTACAGTAATCAAAAAAGTGTAGTACTGTCATAAGAATAGATATATAGACCAATGAAATGGAATTGAGAGTTCAGAAACAAACCTATGCATTATCATCAATTGGTTATCAACATAGGTGACAAGACATTTAATAGGAAGGAATAGTCTTTTCAATAAATGGTGCTGAAACAATTAGACCTCCACATGGAAAAGAATGAAGTTAGCCACATACCTCAAAATTAACCCAAAATGGATCAAGTACTCAAATGTAAAAAATAAACTATAAAAATCTTAGCAGAAAAATGAGGTGCAAATCTTCTTGACCTTGGATTAAGTAGCAGTTTCTTAGATAAGACACCATAAGCAACAGCAACTTATATGGAATGGATGATTGTGTCTTCTCAAAATTTATGTGTTGAAGGCATTACCTCCAGTGTGATGGTATTTGGTGGTGGGCCTTTGGGAGATAATTAGCTATAGATGAGGTCATGAGAATGAGATGGGATTAGTGTCCTCATGTGAAGAGGAAGAGACCAAAATTTTTAACCTTCCTGCCATGTGAAGAGACAGACAATAAGGCAGCAATCTACAAATCAGGAAGAAAGTTTTCACCAGGAAGCAAATCCGCCAGCACCTTGATCTTGGACTGCTTAGTCTCCAGGACTATGAGAAATAAATGTACATTGTTAAAGCTATACAGCCCATGGTATTTTGTTATGGTAGCCAGTGGTGACTAAGAGAGCAACCAAAGAAAATACACATAAATTAGACTTTGTCAAAATTGAAAACTTTTGTGCTTCAAAGGACAACATCAGAAAGTAAAAAGAAAACCCACAGAATGGGAAAAATCATTTACAAACCATATGTATGATAATTGGCCTGTTTTCAGAAATACATATACATATATATATATAATTTTTTATTGAACTGTAGTTGATTTACAATGTTGTGTTAGTTTCAGGTGTACAGCAAAGTGGTTCAGTTATACATACATATATATTTTTTTTTCAGATACTTTTCCCTATATATTATTATAAAATACTGAGTATAGTTCCCTGTGCTATGCAGTAGGTCCTTTTTTATCTATTTTATATATAGTAGTGTATATGTGCTAATTCAAAGTTCCTAATTTATCCCTCCCCATATTGCCCTTTTGGTAACCATAAGTTTGTTTCTATGTCTGCTGATCTGTTTCTGTTTTGAATATAGGTTCATTTGTATCACCTTATTTTAGATTCCACATGTAAGAAATATCATATGCCTGTCTTTGTCTGGCTTACTTCACTTAGTATAATAATCTCTAGGTCCAACCATGTTGCTGCAAAAGGCATTATTTCATTCATTTTTTGGCTGAGTAATATTCCATTGTATAAATATACCACATCTTTATCCAGTCATCTGTCGATGAACGTTTAGGTTGCTTCCATGTCCTGGCTACTGTAAATTGTGCTGCAGTGAATATTTGGGTGTGTGTATCTTTTAGAATTATGGTTTTCTCAGGATATATGCCCAGGAGTGGGACTACAGGATCATGTGTAGCTCTAGTTTTCATTTTTTAAGGACACTCCATATTGTTTTCCATAGTGGCTGCACAAATTTACAATCCCCCCCTAAGTGTAGGAGGGTTCTTTTTTCTGCACACCCTCCCCAGCATTTATTATTTGTAGACTTTTTCATGATGGCCATTCTGACAAGGGTGAGGTAGTACCTCACTGAAGTTTTGATTTGTATTTCTCTAATAATTAGCAATATTGAGCATGCTTTCATGTGCCTGTTGTCCATAGCATGTCTTCTTTGGAGAAATATCTATTTAGATCTTCTGCCCATTTTTGAATTGGGTTACTTAGTTTTTTGTTCTTTTTAATAAATTTATTTATTTTATTTATTTTATGTTTGGCTGCATTGGGTCTTCTTTGTTGTGGGCTTTGTGGGCTTTCTATAGTTGTGGCAAGCTGGGATTACTCTTCATTGCAGTGTGCAAGCTTCTCATTGAGGTGGCTTCTCTTGTTTCAGAGCATGGGATCTAGGTGTGCAGGCTTCAACAGTTGCGGTGTGTGGGCTCAGTAACTGTGGATCATGGGCTCTAGAGCACAGGTTCAGTAGTTTTGGTGCATGGACTTAGTTGCTCTACAGCATGTGGGATCTTCCTGGACAGGGATTGGACCCGTGTCTCCTACATTGGCAGGAGAATTCTTAACCACTGCACCACCAGGGAATTCCCAGGTTGTTTGTTTTTTTTTTTGATATTGAGCTGAATGAGCTGTTTGTGTAATTTGGAGATTAATCCCTTGTGAGTTACAATGTTTGCAAATATTTTTTTCCCATTCTGAGTGTTACCTTTTTGTTTTGTTTATGGCTTTAAGTTTAATTAGGTTCCATTTGTTTATTTTTGTTTTAATTTCCATTACTCTAGGAGAGGGTTTCAAGAAGATCTTGCTGCAATTTATATCAAAGAGCATTCTGTCTGTGGTTCCTCTAAAAGTTTTATAGTGTCTGGTCTTAGATTTAGGTCTTTAATCCACTTTGAGTTTATTTTTTGTGTATGGTGTTAGGAAGTGTTCTAATTTCATTATTTTACATGTAGCTTTCCAGTTTTTCTGGCACCACTTATTGAAGAGACTGTCTTTTCTCCATTGTATATTCTTGCCTTCATTATTATAGACTAATTGACCACAAGTGAGTGAGTTTATTTCTGGGCTTTCTATCCTGTTCCATTGATCTATATTTATGTTTTTGTCCCAGTACCATACTCTTCTGATTACTGTAGCTTTGTAGTATAGTCTGAAGTCAGGGAGCTTAATTCCTCCAGCTTCGTTTTTCTTTCTCAAGATTGCTTTGGCTATTCAGGGTCTTTTGTGTTTCCACACAAATTTTACAATTTTTTTTCTAGTTCTGTGAAAAATACCACTGATAATTTGTAGGGATTTCATTGAATCTGTAGATTGCCTTGGGTAGTATAGTCATTTTGACAATATTGTTTCTTCCAATCCAAGAACATGGTATATCTTTCCACCCGTTTGTGTCATCTTTGATTTTTTCATCAGCATCTTATATTTTTCAGGGTACAGGTCATTTGCCTCCTTAGATCAATATATTCCTAGTTATTTTATTCCTTTTGATGCAATGGTAAATGGGATTGTTTCCTTTGTTTCTTTTTCTAATCTTTCAATGTTGGTGTATAGAAATGAAACAGATTTCTGTGAATTAATTTTGTATCCTGCAACTTTATGTAATTCATTGATGAGCTCTAGTAGTTTTCTCGTAGCATTTTTAAGATTTTCTATGTATAGTATCATGTAATCTGCACACAGTGACAGTTTTACTTCTTCTTTTCCAATTTGGATTCTTTTTATTTCTTTTTCTTCTCTGATTGCTGTGGCTAGGACTTCCAAAACTGTGTTGAATAAAAGTGGTGAGAATGGACATCCTTGTCTTCTCCCTGATCTTAGGGGAAACACTTTCAGCCATTCACTGTTGAGTATGGTGTTAGCTTTGGGTTTTTCATATATGGGCTTTATTCTGTTGAGGTATTTTCCCTCTATGCACATTTTCTGGAGAGTTTTTTTTTATCATAATTGGATATTGAATTTTATTGAAAGCTCTTTCTGCATCTATTGAGATGATTGTATTGTTTCTCTTCAATTTATTAATTTGGTTTATCACACTGTTTGATTTGCCGATATTGAAAAAAAATCTTTGCATCCCTGAGATACATCCCAGTTGTTCGTTGTGTATAATCCTTTTAATATATTAGTGGATTTGGTTTACTAGTATTTTGCTAAGAATTTTTGTGCCTATATTCATGAGTGTTTTTGGCCTGTAAATTTTTTTTGTGTGGTATCTTTGTCTGCTTTTGATGTCAGGGTGATAGTGGCCTCATAGGATGAGTATGGAAGGGCTAATGTGAAGTGAGTAATGACTGCTATTGAGTATATGGTGTTTCTTCTGGGGTGATGGAAATATTCTGGAATTAGTTACTGGTGATGGTTGGACAATTTAGAATGTAAATGAGTTTGAATACAATTTAAAAAAACACACTGAATTATATAGTTTAAAAGAGTAAATGTTATGGTATGTGAATTATATCTCAATTTTAACAAAACTTTGTCATCAACATGCATATTTGTATAACCCAACTTCTTGGGAATACTATAGAGTAGATTTTTGGAGAGCCTGTTTGAATTCTTGAGGAATACCTACAGTTTATGGCCTCTGCTCTTTATTTGGTTCTTTCTTAAGAGTAGCTGTTATTAAAGTCTTCTCTCATCCTCCAGGGTTCCAAAATTTTCCATGAAAGAGCTTAAAACACTTTACTTATTTGAACTTAGCAAGTGGTTATGTTGAAGCCACATCATAAAAGTGGTAACTGACTCATTTCTCCTCATTCCCCAGGCAAAGAAAAATCCAGTGGGCTTTAGGTGTTTGACACTAAGCAAGTCATATAGTCCTTCTGTAGCATAAGTTTCTTTTCTGTAGAATGGAGGTGAAGTTTGACCCCTGCATACTTCTAGTGGATGTTCTACTAATTGAGAAAATCTCTGCAATGAAGACATTAGAACTTCTCAGTGTTCAGGTACAAGTTTAAAATGATTTTTTTTCTTTTGCTTTATGAGGGAGTTGGAAAAAAATATTCTTCATAAGTATATAAAATATTTTACATGTAAACTTTAAAAGATTATTGGGAAATTGAGGCTACTTATACTGCTTTGATTGGATGCACCATGTATAATAATACAGCAGAGAAACAACTGAACACAAACAATGCTCTTTAAACTTTATTGTGCCAGTATTGATTGGTATTAGAATATATACTATGTAAACATGTGTCAAAACAGTAGGAGAAGGGTTATTCTTCCAGAATTTATTCCAGTTAGGCA
Source organism: Monodon monoceros (assembly GCF_005190385.1). NCBI lineage: Eukaryota > Metazoa > Chordata > Mammalia > Artiodactyla > Monodontidae > Monodon > Monodon monoceros. The sequence goes on along the minus strand of NW_021703779.1, from coordinate 69,228,030 downwards.
AAATCAGAGAAATTTTTTGTGGCTTCTGTTGTTTTGGTGCATGTCTCTGAAGAAATATAAATATTAATTGCTAACTGTTATTGGGTTCTTACTATGTTCCAAGGTGTTTTCTATATTCTTTATATGCATTAATTTGTCAACCCTCACAAAATTCTCATTATCACTTTAGTTAGGCACGACTAGTGTCATCTTGTTTCAGAAATGAGGCAATTAAGTTTGAAAAAACCTAATTAATTTGCTGAAAGTGAAATATGTGATAAGTGGTAGAATCAGGATTTGAACTCTGGAAGTGTGTCTCCAGAGCAGGAGCTCTTAATCAATATGCTTTACTGCCTCCATAAATAAGGTTTAAGCTGTCTGTGTAAATGTGGTATAAGGGATATGGGAAGGGGAGTACCAGTGATGTGGGATGGTGTTGTGCCATTTTATTGATAATATAAATCCATTTTTACTTCCCAAAAATTATGCCTTTGTGTCCATTATTGAAAAGTTTGATTAGAAAAATCAGTAATCAAAAATTAACTATTTGTTTGCCACCATTAAGGCATAGTACTTGTATATTAAAATTATTTAACAGCATCCTTAATTTATACCTGTATGCATTTTAAATGTGTTAAAATTTAAATTTATTTTGTTTTGCAATTACATTTATTTGGTGACTTCAAACTATATGCAATCAGTAAATATGTCAGAGTGTATTTGTGATTTTAATGAGAAACTGCACTTATGAGATCTTATTTCTAATTTTTAAATGGGAATTTTATGAACCTGTGAGGCTTTTGAAGGACAGAAGTAGATGTACCCGTATGATCCTAAGCATGACACAAAAAGCCTGACCTCAATTTCAGCTTCCAATGTGACATTTGGGCATTTATTAAAAAACATGTTAAAAATATGATACTGACTACCATTTTTTGAGCTCATACTACCTTCTACCTTCTAGTTGCTCTTATAATCTTTTTACATGTTAATTCATTTAATCATCACAACAATACTATGAGGCATGCGTTATTATTATTCCCATTTTACAAATAAGAAATAGAGGCTCAGGTTATTAGGAGAAGGAGCTATCTTAAAATACTGCTTCTTTTTTTTCCTTTTTCTGTTTCATGAGCTCTAAGTTAAAAATGCCAGTTGGACCAAGGGCCATGATGAATAGCTAGGAAATACATCATTCATCTTTCAGGCTGAGTAGTACTTAGGATTTTCCATCAGAATGTGAAAAGAAAGAGATTTTTCTAGCATTTGAATTGGTAAATAAATGTTACTAAATGCATACTGAAACAGGAATTTTAACGAACAGTTTAAAGGATAAGGAAATGTCTATAATTACAGAAAACATAATGTTCAGGGTACAAGTAAGCTGGTTGTTTTATAAATGTTGTTTTCTAAAAGATAAGTAATCTTGAGGCATTATTTTTAATTATTTTTCATGAATCAACAATTCAGGACTAACAAATAAAATCGGGAAGGCTAATTTAAGAAGTTGAAAGTCAAATATAGTTGAAGAAAAAAAAAGACACTGTAAATGGAAAGAAATATATAACAAAATAGCTGCAGCTGTATATCTCATGAACATAGTAGCAAACAAGGTCTAATTAGTGAGTACAAGTTTATAAAGAGGAAGAAGTCAACTATACATTCTATTTAGTAGATGATTCTCATCTTTAATATTTGGGAAACCAAAGTTTTATGCTCTAAGTGTTGCCTCAAGAATGAGCTACTTAAGAAATTTAAGTCGTGTGTCTATTTGGAAATCTATTGTTATTGTTCCTAGGGATCTGAGCCAAGTAAAATATTGGATTAGTTCATGTTAATTTGGGGAACATTTTGGCATTCATCCTTGAGCCTGGTTCAATAGAGTAGGAGAATGTATTGGCCTGGTCCAAGTTCAAACATATTCAATTAACATTTTTGCTTTTAACTTTGGTTTCATTTGGTAACTCAGTAACTTTATTCCACTTTTATATTTGATGTCTCAGTTTATTTGAAGTCCTCACCTATTTGGAATTCATCCAGGTAAATTATCCCAAATATTTTCCTAGAAGTGTATAGAATTTAAATTGTGAAGAAATCTGCTTATGTTTAATGTATACCTGCTTGGTTAATGGTCTACCTCTCTTATACTATTTTAGATTAGTGATAAGATAGTCTAGGCCCCTTAAATGACCTGGCTGTTGAATTTTGCTTGTAAAGATAGCTGAGAATAGGAAAATTGGGAATAGATACAGTAGGCAAAGTACAAGAATGGGCTTCAACTAAGGAAAAAGGCAATAAGAAGGAAAGATCTCCACAGCAAATACAGAAATTGTTCTAAAAGGAGCCTGCTCCAGAAGAAACAACTCATAAGTAAGGCAGAGAAGAAAGAGTAGCTCATGAAGAAAGACAAAGGGATAGAAAAACAGAGAATGGCTACCTTGAAAATAAAGAAATGATTTGAAATAATGAAGAAAAACTAAACAACAAAGTTACAAAAGAGCTGGCTGAGTCATTATATGATTTAGTAAGAACAATCAATATGTTTAAACACTTAGATGCTGAAAGCTGAGTGCAAGCTAGAAAAGGCAAAATTAAACAGGAGTTTAGGCATACAGTTCAGATTTTTTAAATTTTATTTTCTTTTAGGTTTTGCTTTTCATGGTGATGTTTTAACCATTTAATTCTAATTTTAAAAACAAATGAATATTTCGTAAATAAGTCACTTTCTTACTATATTCAGGAAAACCCTACTGGCATATAACCTAGATTTTCTGAGATCAGAGTGCTCTGTGTCAAAGTTCTAAGATAGGTAAAGAGTATATAATTGCCTCATGAACTTGGAGATAAGATTACTGCCTTGGAGATAAAAGTAGTAAAACATACAATGAATAATATTAGCCATCTGCAGAAGGTTATCATCATTCATCTTACAGGACAATATGTAGTTGTGGTTATTAGGAGATACTGTGTCTCCTATAATCATGGTGATTGTCTTATTTCCTCAGGACTAAGATGTGACTAAAGTTGTAACTTGATCAGTGCTTTGGTGCTCTGAAGAAAGAATGCATCATAGCTGGAGGTGGTCTGCCAAATTCTTCACAAAGAGAAGAAAAGAGTAAGAATTTAAATTAGCTTTTTAATTTTAGTTTTATTGAGATATAATTGGCATACAAAACCATATATTTTAATATGTTCAACATTATGACTTGATTGACATATTGCAGAATGATTACCACAATAAGTTTAGTGAACATCCATCACCTCATATAGCTACAAAAAAAAAAAGACAAAAAAGTTTTCCCTTGTGATGAGAACTTTTAGGATCTACTCTCTTCATAGCCTAGTTTATTCAGTAAAATACAATGAAGAGATACACTGCATCTGGCTGACATAAGGTTTCTGTCACTAGACATGTCTCTTTTATTGTGGATCAATAATAAATCATAACTCTATATTATGATCTAGATTTCATAAGTCTCAATTCTTGCCCTGTTTGGATTTCCTGTTAACTAGTCCCATGACTACCTTCAGTCTACCAAGTACTTTGATGTCATATACATTTTCTTTTTTACTGTTAGATTGAGGTATCTCCCATTGCAAATTTAAAAATAGCATTCTGGCTTATATATCTATCCCTTCTGAAAACGGTTCATGTGAGACTCATTAAGAGATTATCACCTCTGGGCATAGAAAGAAAAAGGAGTTTCTGAGTCTGTATATTTTGTATGGTAAACTAAACTTTTGTAACAAGTACGATAAAAAGTTCAATATACCAAACCCAAACACAGGCTTATTTCTTGCTATTTCTAACATTTCAATTTGGGAGCTTTTGCTGGCAGGATACTCTCCTCCACGTGGTGTTTTCTGAACCCATATTTTTTCTATTTTTTGAATGTGCCACCTTCTAAAGTTTAATTGTCATCTGCATTTAGTTTAAAGAAGAGAAAGTTGTGGGTAAGGTGTACTCACTGCTTATAAGACTTACTAGAAAATAGCACAACTTCTGCTCTTATTCCATTGACTAAAAATCCACCACATAGCTACATCTAATTTTCAAAGAAGCTGAGACACTTAGTCTGTGTGCCCAGAAGAAGAATAAGTGTTTTTGGTAATCAGCTGGTAGTTTCCGCCAAAACCTGTGAGGCTGAGAGTGAATTTATACCTTGATGAGAGCACCAAATAATGCCAGACAGCCATATTATTAGATATCTATCTTTAATCTCTAACTGTGCTACCAAAAACAGGAATTTATTACTTTGTGATAATAACTGAAGATAAGGTTAAAGTGCTAAGTGCTAGAAGGATTTCATTCTGACATTGGAATTGTCATAATTTTTAACCCCTCAGTAGTAATTAGTGGATCATAATAGGTAGCTAGACACAACTAGGGGAGAATGTGACTTTGACCTCAAGTCTTAGGGTTTATTGTAAATGTGGGCAAATAAAGAAACTTACAGAAATATGAGAAAGGATTAAAATCCTTAGGCTATTTAGGACAATTTATTTTACATAGATTATTGGCATTAGAGATGACTTAAATACCTTGTCAGCCTATGTTCCCAGTAGTTTTAAAGTTAGGAGGGAGGGAAGAAAAACTGATGTAAGATAGACATAAACAACTGAGTAGAAAGAAACTATATGTTAACTATAGCCTGACTAGTAGTGAACACCTATTTATCATCCTATTCATTCCTCTTCTCTATACCCTAGCTAGTCATTCCATTTCATATTATTTTCACGTGGCTCTGATAAGATAGAAAATCCATTCTTAACATTAAACTTACAAAACCAAGATCACAAGAAAAGGTTCTTCTAAAGTAAATGAAAAAAATGTGATAAAGAAACAGAAATAATTCTCAATTTTGTTTAGTATCAGATCAGGTATTATATAATAAAGACATACTTATTATGACTCAATATAACATTAAAACAAATACTTTGTATAAGTACAATACTCACTGCCTCAAATACCTTCTCTCTACAATATTGTCAGATATTAAAAGGTTAATTGTGTCTTATGAATTTACTGCTATGCATTTTTAACATCTTTATTGTAGTATAATTGCTTTACAATGGTGTGTTATTTCCTGCTTTATAACAAAGTGAATCAGATATACATATCCATATATCCCCATATCTCCTCCCTCGTGCATCTCCCTCCCACCCCACTCTCCCTACCTGCTATGCATTTTTAAAGCCATAAAAAATAACAGCTACCACTATGCTAATACATCTAATTGATTGAAAGTAATTCATGAAAATTGTAATGCATTAACCTGTGTATATATATTGACATCATTGAATAGTGTGTCTGAGAGATAGAACATGATATAAGTGAAAAATTAAATGATTTCTTGCACATGATCCAAATTCATATTTTATAATCAAGGTTTCTTTCACCAATTTCTCAGGTTTTGGGGAAATATATATTGGAGAAGTCTTGGAAGGAGAAAATAACTGCAGAAAACAAATATACATTAGTATTTGTAAGTGCAATAGAGAAGACACTATAAACTCCTTAAAAAAATATTGGGGTGTTCTGAAGATGGTGGAAGAGTAGGATGTGGAGACCACCTTCCCACAGATACACCAGAAATACATCTACACGTGGAACAACTCCTACATAACACCTACTGAATGATGGCAGAAGACCTCAGACCCCCCAAAAGGCAAGAAAATCCCCATGTACCTGGGTAGGGCAAAAGAAAAATGGAAAAAACAGAGACAAAAGAATAGGGACTGGACTTAGACCAGTGGGAGGGAGCTGTGAAGGAGGAAAGGTTTCCACACACTAGGAAGCCCCTTTGCGGGCAGAGACTGCGGGTGGCAGAGGGGGGAACTTCAGAGCTGCGGAGGAGAGCACAGCAACAGGGGTGCGGAGGGCAAAGAGGGGAGATTCCCGCACAGAGGATTGGTGCCGACCGGCACTCACCAGCCCGACAGGCTTGTCTGCTCACCCGCCGGGGCGGGCAGGGCTGCGAGCTGAGGCTCGGGCTTTGGTCAGAGCACAGGGAGAGGACTGGGGTTGGCTGCGTGAACACAGCCTAAAGGGGTTAGTGCACCACGGCTAGCCAGGAGGGAGTCCAGGAAAAGGTCTGGAGCTGCCGAAGAGGCAAGAGACTTTTTCAGCCCTCTTTGTTTCCTGGTGCGCGAGGAGAGGGGATTAAGAGCACGGCTTAAAGGAACTCCAGAGACGGGCACGAGCCGCCGCTAAAAGTGCGGACCCCAGAGATGGGTGGGAGATGCTAAGGCTGCTGCTGCCACCACCAAGGGGCCTGTGTGTGAGAACAGGTCACTATCCACACCGCTCTTCCAGGGAGCCTGTGCAGCCTGCCACTGCCAGGTTCCCGGGATCCAGGGACAACTTCCCCGGGAGAACACACGGCGGGCCTCAGGCTGGTGTAACGTCACACTGGCCTCTGACGCCGCAGGCTCACCCCACACTCCGTGCCCCTCCCTCCCCCCAGCCTGAGTGAGCCAGAACCCCCGAATCAGCGGCTCCTTTAACCCCATCCTCTCTGAGCAAAAAACAGATGCCCTCCAGCGACCTACACGCAGAGGCACGGCCAAATCCAAAGCTGAGCCCCAGGGAGCTGTGAGAAAAAAGAAGAGAAAGGGAAATCTCTCTCAGCAGCCTCAGGAGCAGCAGATTAAAGCTCCACAATTAACTTGATGTACCCTGCATCTGTGGAATACTTGAATAGACAACAAATCATCCCAAATTGAGGAGGTGGGTTTTGAGAACAAGGTTTATGATATTTTCCCCTTTTCCTCTTTTTGTGAGTCTGTATGTGTATGCTTCTCTGTGAGATTTTGTCTGTAAAGCTTTGCTTCCACCATTTGTCCTAAGGTTCTATCCGTCCGTTTTTTTTTAATTATTTTTCTTAATAATTATTTTTTAATGTAATAACTTTATTATATTTTATTTCACTTTACCTTCTTTCTTTCTTTTTTTCCTTCCTTCCCTCCTTCCTTCTTTCCTTCCTTTCTTCCTTCCTCCCACCATCCCTCCTTCACTCCCTCCCTCCCTCTCTCTTTTCTTTCCTTCTTTCTTTCTTTTCTTCTTTCTTTCTTTCTTCCTTCCTTCCCTCCTTTCTTTCTTTCTCTCTTCTTTCTTTCTTTCTCTCTTTCTTTCTTCCTACTTTTACTAATTCTTTCTCTCCACATTTTCTCCCTATTATCCTGAGCCGTGTGGATAAAAGGCTCTTGGTGCTGCAGCCAGGAGTCACAGCTGTGCCTCTAAGGTGGGAGAGCCAACTTCAGGACACTGGACAACAAGAGACCTCCCAGCTCCACTTAATATCAAGCAGCGAAAATCTCCCAGAGACCTCCATCTCAACACCAGCACCCAGCTTCACTCAACGACCAGCAAGCTACAGTGCTGGACACCCTACGCCAAACAACTAGCAAAACAGGAACACAACCCCACCCATTAGCAGAGAGGCTGCCTAAAATCATAATAAGTCCACAGACACCCCAAAACACACCACCAGATGTGGACTTGCCCACCAGAGAGACAAGACCCAGCCTCATCCACCAGAACACAGGCACTAGTTCCCTCCACCAGGAAGGCTACACAACCCACTGAACCAACCTTAGCCACTGGGGACAGACATCAAAAACAACGGGAACTATGAACCTGCAGCATGCAAAAAGGAGACCCCAAACACAGTAAGATAAGCAAAATGAGAAAACAGACAAACACACAGCAGATGAAGGAGCAAGATAAAAATGCACCAGACCTAACAAATGAAGAGGAAATAGGCAATCTACCTGAAAAATAATTCAGAATACTGATAGGAAAGATGATCCAGAATCTTGGAAATAAAATAGACAAAATGCAAGAAACATTTAACAAGGACATAGAAGAACTAAAGATGAAACAAACAATGATGAACAGCACAATAAGTGAAATGAAAAATACTCTAGATGGGATCAATAGCAGAATAACTGAGGCAGAAGAACGGATAAGTGACGTGGAAGATAAAATAGTGGATATAACTACTTCAGAGCAGAATAAAGAAAAAAGAATGAAAAGAACTGAGGACAGTCTCAGAAACCTCTGGGACAACATTAAATGCCCCAACATTCGAATTATAGGGATTTCAGAAGAAGAAGAGAAAAAGAAAGGGACTGAGAAAATATTTGAAGAGATTATAGTTGAAAGCTTCCCTAATATGGGAAAGGAAATAGTTACTCAAGTTTAGGAAGCACAGAGAGTCCCATACAGGATAAATCCAAGGAGAAATAAGCCAAGACACATATTAATCAAACTGTCAAAAATTAAATACAAAGAAAGCATATTAAAAGCAGCAAGGGAAAAACAACAAATAACACACAAGGGAATTCCCATAAGGTCTTTACAGACAAGCAAAAGCTGAGAGAGTTCAGCACCACAAAACCAGCTTTACAAAAAATGCTAAAGGAACTTCTCTAGGCAAGAAACACAAGAGAAGGAAAAGACCTACAATAATGAACCCAAAACAATTTAGAAAATGGGACAAGGAACATACATATCGATAATTACCTTAGATGTAAATGGGCTAAATGCTCCCACCAAAAGACAAAGATTGGCTGAATGGATACAAAAAAAAGACCCATATATTTGCTGTCTACAAGAGACGCACTTCAGACATAGAGACACATACAGACTGAAAGTAAGGGGATGGAAAAAGATATTCCATGCAAATGGAAACCAAAAGAACGCTGGAGTAGCAATTCTCATATTAGACAAAATAGACTTTAAAATAAAGACTATTAGAAGAGACACAGAAGGACACTACATAATGATCAAGGGATCGATCCAAGAAGAAGATATAACAATTGTAAATATTTATGCACCCAACATAGGAGCACCTCAATACATAACGCAAATACTAAGAGCCATAAAATTGGAAATTGACAGAAACATATTCATAGTAGGGGACTTTAAGACCCCACTTTCACCAATGGACAGATCATCCAAAATGAAAATAAATAAGGAAACACAAGCTTTAAATGATACATTTAGCAAGATGGACTGAATTGATATTTATAGGACACTCCTTCCAATAAAAACTGAATACATATTTTTCTCAAGCGCTCACGGAACATTTTTCAGGATAGGTCATATCTTGGGTCACAAATCAAGCCTTGGCAAATTTAAGAAAATTGAAATTGTATCAAGTATCTTTTCCGACCACAACACCATAAGAGTAGATATCAATTACAGGAAAAGATCTGTAAAAAATACAAACACATGGAGGCTAAACAATACACTACATAATAACGAAGTGATCACTGAAGAAATCAAAGAGGAAATAAAAAAATTACTTGGAATCAAATGACAATGGAGACAGGATGACCCAAAACATATGGGATGTAGCAAAAGCAGTTCTAAGTGGGAAGTTTATAGCAATACAAGCCCAACTTAAGAAACAGGAAACATCTCAAATGAACAACCTAACCTTGCAGCTAAAGCAATAGAGAAAGAAGAACAAAAAATCCCCCAAAGTTATCAGAAGGAAAGAAATCATAAAAATCAGATCAGAAAAAAATGAAAAAGAAATGAAGGAAACAATAGCAAAGATCAATAAAACTAAAAGCTGGTTCTTTGAGAAGATAAACAAAATAGATAAACCATTAGCCAGCCTCATCAAGAAAAAAAGGGAGAAGACTCAAATCAATAGAATTAGAAATGGAAAAGGAGAAGTAACAACTGACACTGCAGAAATACAAAAGATCATGAGACATTACTACAAGCAACTCGATGCCAATAAAATGGACAACCTGGAAGAAATGGACAAATTCTTAGAAATGCACAACCTGCTAAGACTGAATCAGGAAGAAATAGAAAATATGAACAGACCAATCACAAGCACTGAAATTGAAACTGTGATTAAAACTCTTCCAACAAACCAAAGCCCAGGACCAGATGGCTTCACAGGCGAATTCTATCAAACATTTAGAGAAGAGATAATACCTATCCTTCTCAAACTCTTCCAAAATATAGCAGAGGGAGGAACAATCCCATGCGGCCACCATCACCTTGATACCAAAACCAGACAAGGATGTCACAAAGAAAGAAAACCACAGGCCAATATCACTGATGAACATAGATGCAAAAATCCTCTACAAAATACAAGTAAACAGAATCCAACAGCACATTGAAAGGATCATACACCATGATCAAGTGGGATTTATTCCAGGAATACAAGGATTCTTCAATATATGCAAATCAATCAATGTGATAAACCATGTTAACAAATTGAAGGAGAAAAACCATATGATCATCTCAATTGATGCAGAGAAAGCTTTTGACAAAATTCAACATCCATTTATGATAAAAACCCTGCAGAATGGAGGCATAGAGGGAACTTTCCTCAACATAATAAAGGCCATATATGACAAACCCACAGCCAACATCATCCTCCATGGTGAAAAACTGAAAGCAGTTCCACTAGGATCAGGAACAGGACAAGTCTGCCCACTCTCACCACTCTTATTCAATATAGTTTTGGAAGTTTTAGCTACAGCAATCAGAGAAGAAAAGGAAACAAAATGAATCCAAATCAGAAAAGAAGTAAAGCGGTCAGTGTTTGCAGATGACAAGATACTATACATAGAGAATCCTAAAGATGCTACCAGAAAACTACTAGAGCTAATCAATGAATTTGGTAAAGTTGCAGGATAAAAAATTAATACACAAATCTCTTGCATTCCTATACACTAATGATGAAAAATCTGAAAGTGAAATCAAGAAAACACTCCCATTTACCATTGCAACAAAAAGAATAAAATATATAGGAATAAACCTACCTAAGGAGACAAAAGACCTGTATGCGGAAAATTATAAGACACTGATTAAAGAAATTAAAGATGATACAAATAGATGGAGAGATATACCAAGTTCTTGTATTGGAAGAATCAACATTGTGAAAATGACTCTACTACCCAAAGCAATCTACATATTCAATGCAATACCTATCAAGCTACCACTGGCATTTTTCTCAGAACTAGAACGAAAATGTTCACAATTTGTATGGAAACACAAAAGACCCCGAATAGCCAAAGCAAAGTTGAGAATGAAAAACGGAGCTGGAGGAATCAGCATCCCTAACTTCAGACTATACTACAAAGCTACAGTAATCAAGACAGTATGGTAGTAGAACAAAAACAGAAATACAGATCAATGGAACAGGATAGAAAGCCCCGAGATGAACCCAGGCACATAAGGTCACCTTATTTTTGATAAAGGAGGCAGGAATAAAGGAGAGCTTCTTCAATAAGTGGTGCTGGGAAAACTGGACAGGTACATGTAAAAGTATGAGATTATATCACTCCCTAACACCATACACAAAAATAAGCTCAAAATGGATTAAAGACCTAAGTGTAAGGCCAGAACCTATCAAACTCTTAGAGGAAAACACAGGCAGAACACTCTATGACATAAATCACAGCAAGATCCTTTTTGACCCACCTCCTAGATAAATGGAAATTAAAACAAAAATAAGCAAATGGGACCAAATGAAACTTCAAAGCTTTTGCACAGCAAAGAAACCATAAACAAGACCAAAAGACAACCCTCAGAATGGGAGAAAATATTTGCAAATGAAGCAACTGACAAAGGATTAATTTCCAAAATTTACTAGCAGCTCATGCAGCTCAATAACAAAATAACAGACAACCCAATCCAAAAATGGGCAGAAGACCTAAATAGACATTTCTCTAAAGAAGATATACAGACTGCCAACAAACACATGAAAGAATGCTCAACATCATTAATCATTAGAGAAATGCAAATCAAAACTACAACGGGATATCATCTCACACCAGTCAGAATGGCCATCCTCAAAAAATCTAGAAACAATAAATGCTGGATTGGGTGTGGATAAAGGGAACACTCTTGCACTTCTGGTGGGAATGTGAATTGGTACGGCCACTATGGAGAACAGTATGGCCGTTCCTTAAAAACTACAAATAGAACTACCATATGACCCAGCAATCCTACTACTGGGCATATACTCTGAGAAATCATAACTCAAAAAGAGTAATGTACCAAAATGTTCATTGCAGCTCTATTTACAGTAGCCTGGAGATGGAAACACCCTAGGTGTCCATCATCAGATGAATAGATAAAGATGTGGCACATATATACAATGGAATATTACTCAGCCATAAAAAGAAATGAAATTGAGCTATATGTAATGAGGTGGATAGACCTAGAGTCTGTCATACAGAGTGAAGTAAGTCAGAAAGAGAAAGACAAATACCGTATGCTAACACATATATATGGAATTTAAGGAAAAAAAATGTCATGAAGACCCTAGTGGTAAAACAGGAATAAAGACACAGACCTTCTGGAGAATGGACTTGAGGATATGGAGAGAGGGAAGGGTGAGCTGTGACAAAGAGAGAGAGAGGCATGGACATATATGCACTACAAAATGTAAGATAGATAGCTAGTGGGAAGCAGCTGCATAGCACAGGGATATCAGCTCAGTGCTTTGTGACCGCCTCGAGGGGTGGGATAAGTAGGGTGGGAGGGAGGAAGATGCAAGAGGGAAGAGATATGGTAACATAAGTATATGTATAACTGGTTCACTTTGTTATAAAGCAGAAATTAACACACCATTGTAAAGCAATTATACCCCAATAAAGATGTTAAAACATGTATATATATATATATATATATATATATATATATGCATATTTTTTGTTTGTTTGTTTGTTTTGCTTTGTGGTACGCAGGCCTCTCACCGTTGTGGCCTCTCCCATTGTGGAGCACAGGCTCTGGACACGCAGGCTCAGTGGCCATGGCTCATGGGCCCAGCCCCTCCACGGCCTGTGGGATCCTCCCGGACCGGGGCAAGAACCCATGTCCCCTGCATCAGCAGGCAGACTCTCAACCACTCCACCACCAGGAAAGCCCTATATATATATATTTATATATATATATATATATATTTGGCTGTGTTTGGTCTTCGTTGTTACGTGTGGGCTTTTCTCTAGTTGCAGCAAGCTGGGGCTACTCTTAATTGTGGTCTGTGGGCTTCTAATTTTGGTGGCTTCTCTTGTTGTGGAGCATGGGTTCTATGTGCATGGCCTTCAGTAGTTGTGGCACATGGGCTCAGTCATTGTGGTTCACCGGATCTAGAGCACATGATCAGTAGTTGTGGCTCACTGTATTAGACGTTCTGTAGCATGTGGTATCTTCCCAGACAACGGCTTGAACCTGTGTCTCTTGTATTGGCAGGCGGATTCTTAACCACCACACCACCAGGGAAGCCCAACTCCTTGGGTTTCAAACGAGTAAAATACTTGATCAACCTGAAAGTCTTCCTTGCTCAAAATGTCATATATAAACATATAAATTAAAACTTGTCTATGCACCCAGATTAACTTATTCGGGAAGCTATTCACAGAGATCTAATAAGGCTGCCATTGCTCAAAAATGTTTTACACATTCCTCCCCTTTGAAAAACACTTCTGGGAGTGAGTAACATTATTTTCAATATTCTTAGTGGTGACAAATAATAATCTTTTGAGGATGAACTTCATTTTTAATTAAAATGCCCTCAATACTTAAAGAAGGTTACTACAGGAGAAGACCTTCATGACGGAGGAGGAGTAAGACGTGGAGATCAACTTCCTCCCCACAGATACATCAGAAATACATCTACATGTGGAACAACTGCTACAAAACTCCTACTGAACGGTGGCAGAAGACCTCAGGCTTCCCAAAAGGTATATATTTTTTTACCTTTTTCTCTTTTTGTGAGTTTGTATGTATATGCTTCTTTTTGTGATTTTGTTTGTTTAGCTTTGCATTTACCATTTATCCTATGGTTCAGTCTGTCTGTTATTTCTTTAATATTGTTTTTAGCACTTGTAATCATTGGTGGATTTGCTTTTTGGTTTGGTTGCTCTCTTCTTCCCTTCTCACCAAACATAAAATAGATAGCTAGTGGGAAGCAGCCGCATAGCACAGGGAGATCACCTCAGGGCTTTGTGACCACCTAGAGGGGTGTTATAAGGAGGGTGGGAGGGAGGGAAACACAAGAGGGAATAGATATGGGAACATATGTATATGTATAACTGATTCACTTTGTTATAAAGCAGAAACTAACACACCATTGTAAAGCAATTATACTCCAATAAAGATGTAAAAATAAGTTAATTTTTTAATTTTTAAAATTTTTAAATTAAAAGACATTATTTGTTTTTATTTAATTTAATTTAATTTATTTATTTATTTCTCCTTTTTCTTCTGAGCCGTGTGGCTGACAGGGTCTTGGTGCTCTGGCTGGGTGTCAGGCCAGTGCCTCTCAGGTAGAAGAGCAGAGTTCAGGACTTTGTTTCACCAGAGTCCTCCCAGCTCCACATAATATCAAAGGGGAAAGCTCTCCCAGAGATCTCCATCTCAATGCTTAAGACCCAGCTCCACTCAACAACCAGCAAGCTACAGTGCTGAACACCTTATACCAAACAACTAGCAAGACAGGAAGACAACCCCACCCATTAGCAGAGAGACTGCTTAAAATCATAAAAAGGTCACAGGAACCCCCCAACAAATCAACAGACCGAGTCCTGCACAACAGAAAGACAAGATTCAGCCTCATCCACCAGAACACAGGCGAAAAATCCCATCCACTAGGAAGCCTACACAACCCAGTAAACCAATATTAGCCACTGGAGGCAAACACTAAACAAAGGGGATTACAAACATGCAACCTGCGAAAAGGAGACGCCAAACACAGTAAGCTAAGCAAATGAGAAGACACAGAAATACATAGCAGATGAACGAGCAAGGTAAAAACCCAACAGACCAAACAAATGAAGAGGAAATAGGCAGTCTACCTGAACAAGAATTCAGAGAAATGATAGTAAAGAAGATCCAAAATCTTGGAAATAAAAAGGAGAAAATAAAAGAAACATTTAACAAGGACCTAGAAGAACTAAAGAGCAACAAACAATGATGAAAAACACAATAAATGAAATTAAAAATTCTCTAAAAGGAATCAATAGCAGAATAACTGAGGCAGAAGAACAGATAAGTGACCTGGAAGGTAAACTAGTGGAAATAACTACTGCAGAGCAGAATAAAGAAAAAAGAATGAAAAGAACTGGGGACAGTCTTAGAGACCTCTGTTACAACATTAAAGGCACCAATATTAGAATTATAGGTGTCCCAGAAGAAGAAGGGTAAAAGAATGGGAGTGGGGAAAATATTTGAAGAGGTTATAGTTGAAAATTTCCCTATCATGGGAAAAGAAATGGTCAGTCAAATCCAGGAAATGCAGAGAGTCCCATATAGGATAAATCCAAGAGGAAAAATGCCAAGACACATATTAATCAAACTATCAAAAATTAAATACAAAGAAAAAATATTAAAAGCAGCAAGGGAAATATAACAAACAACATACAAGGGAATCCCTGTAAGGTTAACAGCTGAACTTTCAGCAGAAAATCTGCATGCCAGAAGGGAGTGGCAAGACAGGTATAAAGTGATGAAAGGGAAAAACCTGCAACCACGATTACTCTACCCAGCAAGGACCTCATTCAGATTTGACAGAGAAATTAAAACGTTTACAGACAAGCAAATCTGAGAGAATTCAGCACCACCAAACCAGCTTTACAACAAATGCTAATGGAACTCTCTAGGCAGGAAACACAAAGGAAGGAAAAGACCTACTATAACAAACACAAAACAATTAAGAAAATGGTAATAGGAACATACATATCAATAATTACCTTAAATATAAATGGATTAAATGCTCCAACCAAAAGACATAGACTGGCTGAATGGATACAAAAAGAAGATCCATATATATGCTGTCTACAAGACACTGATGTCAGACCTAGGGATACTTATAGACTGAAAGTGAGGGGATAGGAATAGATGTCCCATGCAAATGGAAATCAAAAATACCTGGAGTAGCAATTCTCATATCAGGAAAAAATAAACTTTAAAATAAAGACTACTATAAGAGGCAAAGAAGGACACTATATAATGATCAAGGGATCAATCCAAGAAGAAGATATAACAATTGTAACTATTTATGCATCCAACATCGGAACACCTCAATAAATAAGGCATATGCAAATAGCCATAAAAAGGGAAATCAACAGTAACACAATCATAGTAGGGGATGTTAACACACAACTTTCACCAATGGACAGATCATACAAAATGAAAAATATAAGAAAACACAGCGTTAAAAGATATATTAAAGAGGGCTTCCCTGGTGGCGCAGTGGTTGGGAGTCCACCTGCTGATGCAGAGTACACGTGTTCGTGCCCCAGTCCAGGAGCATCCCACATGCCGTGGAGCCGCTAGGCCTGTGAGCCATGGCCGCTGAGCCTGCATGTCCGGAGCCTGTGCTCCGCAATGGGAGAGGCCACAACAGTGAGAGGCTCGCTTACTGCAACCAAAAAAAAAAAAAAAAAAAAAAAGATACATTAAAGAAGATGGACTTAATTGATATTTATAGGACATTCCATCCTAAAACAACAGAATACACTTTCTTCTCAAGTGTTCATGAAATATTCTCCAGGATAGATCATACCATGGGTCACAAATCCAACCTTGGTAAATTAAAGAGAATTGAAATTGTATCAAGTATCTTTTCCGACCACAATGCTATGAGATTAGATTTCAATTACACGAGAAAATCTGTAAAAAATACAAACACATGGAGGCTAAACAATACACTACTTAATAACCAAGAGATCACTGAAGAAATCAAGGAGGAAATTTAAAAATACCTAGAAACAAATGGCAAAGAGACAAGACGACCCAAAACCTATGGGATTCAGCAAAAGCATTTCTAAGAGGGAAGTTTATGGTAATACAACCCTATGTCAAGAAACAAGAAACATCTTAAATAAACAACCTAAACTTACACATAAAGCGTTTAGAGAAAGAAGAACAAAAAAATCGCAAAGTTAGCAGAGGGAAAAAAATCATAAACACCAGATCAGAAATAAATGAAAAAGAAATAAAGGAAACAATATCAAAGATCAATAAAACTAAAAGCTGGCTTTTTGTGCAGATAAACAAATTTGATAAACTGTTAGCCAGACTCATCACGATAAAAGGGAGAAGACTCAAATCAATAGAATTAGAAATGAAAAAGGAGAAGTAACAACTGCCCCTGCAGAAATACAAAAGATCATGAGAGATTACTACAAGAAAATATATGCCAATAAAATGGGCAAGCTGGAAGAACTGGATAAATTCTTAGAAAAACACAACCTTCCATGACTGAACCAGGAAGAAATGAAATAGAAAATATAAACAAACCAATCACAAGCACTGAAATTGAGACTGTGATTAAAAACCTTGCAATAAACAAAAGCCCAGGACCATAAGGCTTCACAGGTGAATTCTATCAAATATTTAGAGAAGAGCTAATGCGTACTTTCTCAAAACCTTCCAAAATATAGCAGAGGGAGGAGCACTCCCAAACTCATTCTACGAGGGCACCATCACCCTGATACCAAAACCAGACAAAGATGTCACAAAGAAAGAAAACTACAGGCCAATATCACTGATGAACATAGATGCAAAAATCCTCAAAAAATTACTAGCAAACAGAATCCAACAGCACAGTAAAATAATCATACAATATGATCAAATGGGGTTTATCCCAGGAATGCAAGGATTCTTAAATATATGCAAATCAATCAATGTGATAAAACATATTAACAAATTGAAGGAGAAAAAACATATGATCATCTCAAAAGATGCAGAAAAAGCTTTTGAAAATTCAACACCAATTTATGATAAAAACCATCAAGAAAGTAGGCATAGAGTGAACCTACCTCAACATAATAAAGGTCATATATGACATTCCGACAGCCAACATCATTCTCAGTGGTGAACAACTGAAACATTTCCTCTAAGATCAGGAACAAGACAATGTTGTCCACTATCACCACTATTATTCAACATAGTTTTGGAAGTTTTAGCCACAGCAATTAGAGAAGGAAAATAAATAAAAGTAATCCAAATCAGAAAAGAAGAAGTAAATCTGTCACTGTTTGCAGATGACATGACTATACATAGAGAATCTGATAGATGCTACCAGAAAACTACCAGAGCTAATCAATGATTTTGGTAAAGTAGCAGGATACAAAATTAATGCACAGAACTCTCTTGTATTCCTATACACTAATGATGAAATAATTGAAAGAGAAATTAAGGAAACTCTCCCATTTATCACTGCAACAAAAAGAATAAAATAGCTAGGAATAAACCTACCTAAGGAGACAAAAGACCTGTATGCAGAAAACTATAAGACACTGAAGAAAGAAATTAAAGATGATACAAACAGATGGAGAGATATACCATGTTTTTGGATTGGAAGAATCAACATTGTGAAAATGACTATACTACCCAAAGCAATCTACAGATTCAGTGCAATTCCTACCAAACTACCAATGGCATTTTTCACAGAAGTAGAACAAAAAACTTCACAATTTTTATGGACACACAAAAGACCCCAAATAGCCAAAACAATCTTGAGAAAGAAAAACAGAGCTGGAGGAATCAGGCTCCCTGACTGAAGACTATCCTACAAAGCCTCAGTAATCAAGAGAGTATGGTACTGGCAGAACAACAGAAATATAGATCAATGGAACAAGATAGAAAGCCCAGAGATAAACCCACGCACATATGGTCACCTTAGTTTTGATAAAGGAGGCAAGAATATATTATGGAGAAAAGAGAGCCTCTTCAATAAGTGGTGCTGGGAAAACTGGAAAGCTACTTTTAAAAGAATGAAATTAGAACACTCCCTAACACCACACACAAAAATAAACTCAAAATTGATTCAAGACCTATGTGTAATGCCAGACACTATAAAACTCTTAGAGTGAAACATAGGCAGGACACTCTATGACATAAATCATAGCATGCTCCTTTTCGACCCCCCTCCTAGAGAAATGGAAATAAAACCAAAAGTAAACAAATAGGACCTAGTAAAACTTAAAAGCTTTTGCACAGCAAAGGAAAATATAAACAAGATGAAAAGACAACCGTCATAATGGGAGAAAATATTTGCAAATGAAGCAACTGACAAAGGATTAATCTCCAAAATTTACAAGCAGCACATGAAGCTCAATATCAAAAAAGCAAACAACCCAATCCAAAAATGAGCAGGAAACCTAAAGAGACATTTCTCCAAAGAATATATAGATTGCCAACAATCACATGAAAGGATGCTCAACATCATTAATCATTAGAGAAATGCTAATCAAAAGTACAATGAGGTGTCACCTCACACCTGTCAGAATGGCCATCATCAAAAATTCTACAAACAATAAATGCCAGAGAGGGTGTGGAGAAAAGGAATCCCTCTTGCACTGTAGATGGGAATGTAAATTGATAGTGCCACTATCGAGAACAGTATGGAGGTTCCTTAAAAAACTAAAAATAAAACTACTATATGACCCAGCAATCCCACTACTGGGCACATACTCTGAGGAAACCGCAATTCAAAAAGAGTCATGTACCACAATGTTCATTGCAGCTCTATTTACAATAGCCAGGACATGGAAGCAACCTAACTGTCCATCGACAGATGAATAGATAAAGAAGATGTGACACATATATACAATGGAATATAACTCAGCCATAAAAAGAGATGAAATTGAGTTATTTGTAGTGAGGTGGATGGACCTAGAGCCTGTCATACAGTGTGAGGTAAGTCAGAAAGAGAAAAAATAAATACCGTATGCTAACACATATATATGGGTTCAAAAAAAAATAAAGAATGGTTCTGAGAAAACAAGGGGCAGGACAGAAATAAAGACACAGATGTTGAGAATGGACTTGAGGACACGGGGAGGTTGAAGGGTAAGCTGGGATGAATTGATTGAGTGGCATGGACTTATACATACTACCAAATGTAAAATAGATATCTAATGGAAAGCAGAAGCATTGCACTGGGAGATCATCTCGGTGCTTTGTGACCACCTAGAGGTGTGGGATAGGGAGGTTGTGAGGGAGATGCAAGAGGGAGGAGATATTGTGATATATGTATATATATAGCTGATTCACTCCGTTATAAAGCAGAAACTAACATATCATTTTAAAGCAATTATACTCCCATAAAGATGTAAAGAAAGAAAAAAATAGGTTAATACAGTACTGAATAAATTGGCTAATATTACTTTAGGCTAACAAATAAAATTTTAAATTATAGCAACATGGCTAGCGTATCAGTGTGATTAAAACTAGTTTCATTAAACATGTATTTACTGAGTATTTGATATGTATGAAAAACTCTGTTCTAGATAATATAAAGAGTTCTTAACTCTGGCTATGCAATAAAATTACTTGGTAAGCTTTAGAAATACTGAGTCCCACTCCTATAAATGATGACTTATTAGTCTGAGGTGCAGCCAAATTATTGATATAAGAATTTTTAATAACCTCAAGTGACTGTAATGTGTTGCCATAGTTGTAAATGGACGAAGTAAAACATTGAGATAAGTAAGAGAAATAAGATATAACTGAGGTCAAATTGCTTCTAACTCCCTGTTCTATGAGCTTCTCTTTTGGGGTCACAATCTATGGAGTAAGACTAAAAGATGAAATCCAAGTACCATTTCCTGAGTGTTTCCTTTGTACCAACCAGGATTTTGGGTTCTTTATATGTTATTTAATTCACAACAATTATATAAATATATAATTGCTATGGTCTGAATGTTTGTGTCACTTCAATATTAATGTTTTGAAATCCTAACCCTCAAAGGTGATGGTGCCAGCAAGTGAGGCCTTTAGGAGATGCTTAAGTCATGATCCTGGAACCCTCATGAGTGAAATTAGTGCTTTATAAAAAAGCTGCAGAGCGATCCCTGCCCCTTCTGCCTTGTGAGGACACAGCAAGAAAGCACCATCTGTGAATCAGAAAGTAGACCCTCACTAGACACTGAATCGTCAGGTGACTTGATGTTGGCATTCCAGCCTCCAGATCTGTGAGAAATAAACTTCTGTTGTTTATAAGCCACCTAGTCTGTGGCCTTTTATCATAACAGTCTGAACAAACTAAGATAATTATTTTGTCCCTTTTTTCATAAATGAGGGGGGAAAAAAAGTCCAGAGAGGTTATATAACTTGCATGCAGTCACACAGTAAATAATAGAGCCAGGATTCAGATCCAGACCTTCTAGCTTCAAAATTTTTGTTCCTTCTACTCTACAAAATTGATTCTAATAAGAATAATATAAGATATGACATATTAAGTTTTTGAAGATGAATTCCGAAGGAGAAGAGAGAATTTCTAGCTGAAGATAATAAGTAAGATGCTGTAAAATATAACATTTAAGTTGAAGTATTGAAGACTGGTGGTATTTTTATAGGTGGACATAAAAAGGCAGGGATTTTAAATATAAAAAAAGCATACAGAAAGAAAAACATGGCGTATATGTTAATGATTAAGAATGGTCCAGATTAATGGACCTCAAGCATGGCAGTACTGCTGTGATGTTTAGAAATGAATCTGAGCAATTTTGATTGTCTCAGAATTGGGGACATTCTACAATGCATACAACAGTCTTGCCAAATTAAAAATTACAGTGTAAATACCAAAAATGTCTTCATTGAAATTTATGCATGTCATATGTGTAGGAAAGGAGCAGGAGATAAGCTATGGTAGAAAATACTAGTGCTTACCAATACTTCCAGTTCTTTCTTTCTGGATACATGGGAAGTTTGAGTCTCTTTGCATCCTAGAACTTAGGTACAGCTAGTGAAAGATGAGATAAGGACAATGAGTTATTTGCAGGCAGAAATATTTACAAGAAGGCATACATTTCTAACTCTCTTCCCCTACTGATTTAAACCCTGAAGCTTAGTAATGAGAAAGTGATGCCACAAAACCAAAGCATCTTATATAACTAAGCCATCGCAGGGAGGAGAGTTATCCTGAAAAGATGGCCGAGACCACATAAGATTTTGTAATATACTTTTGTTACTTTCAGCCATTGAGATTTTGGTATTGTTTGTCATAACCTAGCTTATAGAAACTAAGTTTAGATAGAAGAATTAAAAATAGTTTACAAAAGTATTTGAATATTAGAACATGGAGTTTTGACATGGCTCTGAAAGCCTTTCAAATATAGGATTTCCACCAATGTTCAGAGTATTGATAGCATGATTGGATTATATGTGTAATTTGCCAATGTAAATTCTTTGAAGGATAGCACTCATCATCAGATGTACAGTTCTGATATTTTAAAAATCACTATCATTCCTTTTTAGTCACAAAGCATGCAAATGATCAGAACAACTACTACATATGTCTGCTGCTCAGCATCAAAAGCAACTGTACAGGTGAACGAAGGGGAAAACTGTTACTGAAATGCAACTGAACCTCACCAGTAAATACAACTGTTCACCACATGGAGTAGAAAGCTATCCTTCATGCATGTTTGGAAGTAGTTAAAAATAAGTAACTTTCATTACAACTGTATCCTTTATATAAAAAGGGAGTCTAAGTTCCTCTTACGAAATTACTCATCTCTGTAACAAACATATAGATTCTTATAGTCTGGCTTTCTATAGAAATGGGAGAGGTGCCCATGATATATTATAATGTTTCTGAGCTCTTCTGCTCAGATACAGCCTTCTCTAGCTCTGTATGAAGTTAAGATAAGCTAAAACCATTTTAAGACAAATTGGCAACACTTACTAAGGGACTAAACAATGTTTATAGTTTTCAATTGAAGTAATTTCACTTTGGGAAATGAAGCCTAAGAAAATAATACCAAATATAATCAAACTTTAGCCACAAAACTATTCAATGCAGCAGTATTTATAATAACAAAAGATCATAAGCAAGTTATTTTTCTAGCAATGGAAATTTACTAAAGTAAATTATAGTACATCCATATTATAAAATATTTTTATTTTTTATATATAAATAATATATATATAAGTTAATATAATGTTAATAATTTTATTAATTAAACATATATATGTATATATTTAAAAAATAAAAACTAGCTGATAAAAATAAGAACTAATATAGTATGCACAGTATGTATAACACTATGCTAAATAGATTTGAAGAAAATAGAAGTATACCAAAACTGTTAAGTGGTCATCTCAGGGTGGTAGAATTTTGAGTCCTTTTTCCCATTTTAGGCTTTTCTACATTTTGCAAAATTTCTATACTAAATATGATTCGTTTTAAAATCAAAATATAAATATCCTAAATTCTGCAAGTGCTTCAGCCCAGTCAAGCCCAGCACAACAACAAGGGACAGAGAAAAGAAGTTTTTATAGTGCATCTTGCTTCATTTCTAATATATATCACTCTATTTTACTCCAACTATCTATCTACTCTTCCATTCATATTTAGAATATTAGAAGACATTGTTTCAATTCCAGGCCATGATTGCATAAACAAATGATTCATCAGTAAGAAGTCGAGATCATTTATACTAACTCACATACGTATTTATAAATTATGGGAAATATTTCCATTTTATATGCATATATAGATATATATGTATATATAAGTACAAATATAAGCATATATATGTACATGTCTACATGCAAACACATATATATATATATTATGAGAGAGAGAGAAATGAGAAATACATTTTTCCATGGACCAGTGTTGATCTGTGATTAAGTTTTTACTGGTCTTATAAGAAAGTGAAAGGTAAATGAGAAAAATAAAGATCATGCAGTGGGATTTTTCCTGTTTTATACTTACATTTAATTTACTGATTTATATTGAGTGTTTCCCTTTCCTGCTATTTTGGCATTGATTTTTTTGGCATAAAACTTGTGAAGGTATATCGTTGTTTGTTGTTGTTGTTTTCAATGTGTCTATTTAGCAGAAAGAAAATGACAATCCTATGAAATAATCAGTGAAATAAATAATCTCTAGAGTGTCATTACACATCTCTGATACAGTTTAAGCCTGTATTTTGAGGCTAGAGAGTCTTTCTGATCTTTCACCATTCAGAACTTTTATGTAGCTGCTTATATGAGACTAGCCCTGACTAGAAGCCTTGAAAGATAAAACCCATTTTTCAAGTAGGACCTATAGCATTATTAAAGATAAAAAAAAAACAACTGAGTTTCCTATACTCCCTTATTTCACTCTCCTAAAAAGAAAAAAGCATCTGTCTCTCTGGGGTCAGAAGCCTGGGAATGGTGTGGGAAATAATAAAACGAGGAGAGAACCATGTTTAAACAATAAACAATTGTTACTGCAATACAATGGTCACCTATTTTCTGGCAGCTTCTGAGTTAGAGGAGTAAAGTTTGTCCTACGCATCCCTCATTCTAACATATATAGGTGAAACCTGCCACCAAAGCTATGACATCTGCTGCTGTTCTCTTCATAGCCTGCTAAAGGCCTCTTCATGCTTTTCACTTGGTGTGCTGTTCCTTTCAGGCTGCTGTAATAAAAATACCATAGACTGTGTGGCTTAAACAATAAAGATTAATTTCTCATAGTTTTGGAGGCTGAGAAGTCCAAGATCAAAGTGCTGGCAGAGTCAGTGTCTGGTGAATGCCCTTGTCCTGATTCATAAAAAGCCATCTTCTTGCTGTGTCCTCACATGGCAGAAGTGGCAAGAGAGCTCTCTTGTCTCTTTTATAAGGGCAATAATTCTATTCATGAGGGCTTCACCTTTATGAATTAATCACCTCCCGAATGCCTCACTCTTTAATATCATTACATTGGAATTAGTATTTCATTGTATGAATTTTATTTAGGAGAAACACACATTCAGCCCATAAAACTTGGCCTTTCCTAGTGTCTTCCTGGCTCTATTCTAAAAAGGAGCCCTTCAGATCAGTCTCAGGTGAACCAGTTAGTAGGACTATAAATACATTCCTCTGACTTGACACCTCAGGTCTCTAGCCCTGCTGGCCAGGGAGCCAGGGGCAATCTTAGGTAGCAACAGTGGTTATGGAATCTGGAAGAAAATCAGGGGCTCAAGTTACTTGGTTTCTTCCCTTATGGGACACTATCACTCTCCATTTTACTTATTTATTTTTCTGTATTGACCTTAGCAGAAAACAACACCAAAAAAAGAAGGAAAAAAATGTTTTTGTGTCACCCCATCATGTGATAGGCAGAGAAAACATTATGCTTGGTTATTTTGGCAAAAGGCAACTGTCCATCCGCTATTTGAAAGAAACTGACAAACAAAATACACATAAATGACATGAGCTATATATAGCAATTCTCACACACCCAATAGTCTCTGTGGTTGCTGGTTCCAGTAAGGCAAAGCTTGGAGGCTGCTATTATAGGTCTAAAATGTGAGAGAGATGGATCAGACCACCACCCTTTATTTTTTTTATTATTTTTCTCTTTTTGTGGTACGCGGGCCTCTCACTGTTGTGGCATCTCCCGTTGCAGAGCACAGGCTCCGGACGCGCAGGATCAGCGGCCATGGCTCACGGGCCTAGCCGCTCCGCGGAATGTGGGATCTTCCTGGACCGGGGCACGAACCCGTGTCCCCTGCATCGGCAGTCGGATTCTCAATCACTGCTCCACCAGGGAAGCCCACCACCACCCTTTAAATGTTCTTTTCCTGCAAAAGAAATTGAGGTTTTGCAGGAAAAGGGTGGCTCTTTGTGTAATTAATGAAGATAAAATCCCTACTCCTCTGGTCATAAAATTCTTTTTATGGAACACGCCCCCATTTTAGACCCCACTTCTAATATTCCTAACTCTTGCTCTATGATGGGGATTAAAGGTTTCCATATATTTTCACCAAGTATTGCATTGGAGACACTCAAAACCTTGCATCATACACACTGCTTTATTTAAAATGAATAACTAAAAAGGACCTACTGTACAGCACAGGGAACTCTGCTCAATATAATGTAACAACCTAAATGGGAAAATAATTTGAAAAATAATAGACACATGTATATGTATAACTGTCACTTTGCTGTACACCTGAAACTAACACAACATTGTTAGTCAACTATACTCCAGTATAAAATAAAAAGTTAAAAAAAAAACTCACCTTGCATCATGTATATTTGTGAACAGAACACCTGGCTTTGACGTCGATTAACCCCTATTGCTGGGTCATTGCCATTCAGACAATGAGTGTGTTGGCAAGAAACAGAGAAATAAAGACTTCTGTGGCTGAGACTGGCCACTCCATCAGCTGTGGTTCTTTATTGCCTACATTAGAGGGGCAGGGACTTTTCACACCTGCCATTCCCTTCAAACGTAAAAGCTCACTAAAAGGTGAATTCCTGTGGGGGCTCAACTGGACTTTAAATAGACAGTGTCAATGTAAAACTCATTTGCTTTTTCAAAGTTGGTTTCTTTAAGTTTTAGCACCCTCATGATTATCACTCAAAAAATATGCTTTTTTATCTGGGTTGTTTATATAGTCAACTGATTCACTGACACCTCTGACATCTAATTTTTTTATTTATTGAAAATAAGCTCTTAAAAGTATTGTGGTCTTTTGCTCCCACTTGGTAGAAAAAATTCTAAAAATTGGCTAGTTTATTGGCTATGGTTTTCATAAGATGTGCCTAATGTTGTTCCAGTTTATTTTTGTAAAAGTTTTCTAACCTATTCCATCACCCCTTAACTGATTTTTGAAGGCAAAGGAAATGTGGCTATTCTCTTTTTCACAAGGTTAACATAAAGCTAAATGTCTTATTGAAATAGTTAAGACTGGAAATAGGAGACATTGATAAACATTTCCAAATAGTTCTACTGGTTAAGATGGTACATTTCTCTTTATGCTGTAATTCAATATGTCATTTGTCTCCAAATTAGAGTATCAGAGAATTAACAAAAGGTAATGATTTCTTCCAAAATTAGTATGAGCTCCAAGAAATCACCCAATGTTTATATGTCGGTAAGCATTACTGTGTTTACTTTCTGTTAAAGTCCCACCATTAGACACTATGGGAATAATTAAAATGAAAAGGTTTCTGTGGCAAGACCTAACATCAACAATAAAGTTTAAAATGTCTTTGATCAAATCTGCAGGTTAGAGAAGCAAAATATCCTCTCAGTAAAGATATTTTTGGAATATTAAGAAACTTTTATCCATGTATATGATTTATTTATTTTGAACACTTGAAACCATTGACATTTTCTCCTTCACAATTCTTATAAACCAAATTTGACAAAGATAGACCATTCAAAGTACCAAGCTCCAAGAAATGTCTTTCTTCCATTAGTGGCTACAGGGAGAACTGTAAAAAGCTCTGAAATACCTTCACCTGTAGGAAGTGGGCATCTAGGGAGATCATTATGAAAAGGATTGGTAATTCCTAATGGAGGCCTTACAGAAAGATATATCTACGCAAACCAAAAAAATGAAGCAGTTTGTAGATTGGAAGAATGTAGGTTACTCATTTGCAGGGACCAAACGCGTGAGTTTTCTTTAACCCTCTATATACCTTGACTGAAATAGAAAATACTATTCACTCTTAGTTGACTACAGAGACTAGCTCCTTATTTCCCATAACAAAAAGCTGCTATGAATCTTCTTGCTCTAATTCTCATTCTCCATCTTCCTGAGCAGCCTTCTCTCCTTTCCTCAGCCTTGGCTACTTCTTTGTATTTGTAAAGGTGCAGTTAATCCTGGCCTTCTCTTCCAATTTCTTATCATCCTTGTCAAAATTTCCTCCTTTAGTTCACTGTGGCTCCCATTTTCTATGCTCCTTCATTTATGCTATATTGAAATATTTATATGCAAATAAGTTTTAACCATCAAATGAAATTATAAGTTCCTTAAGGGTAGAGGCTCTTTTAAATGTACTCATATCTCCCTACAGGACTCATAACTAAAATAGAGAGCCCAGAAATAAACTTTCACATATATGGTCAATTGATTTTCAAGAAGGGTACCAAGACCATTCAATGGGAAAAGGAAAATTTTTGTAAAACATGGTGCTGGGAAACTGAATATCTAATGCTTAAGAATAAAATTGGACCCTTATCTTATATCATATATAAGAATCAACTCATAATGGATCAATGGCCTAAACTTAAGAGCTAAAACAATAAAACTCTTAGAAGAAAACATAGGGAAATTTTTCATAACATTGAATTTGACAATAATTTTTTGGATATGACATCAAAAGTATAGGAAACAAGAAAAAAATAGATAAATTAGACTTCATTGAAATTATACTTTTGTTCATCTGGGGACACAATCAACAGAATGAAAAGGTAACCCACAGAATGGGAAAAAAATTTGCAAATTATATATCTGAAAGGGATTAATATCCAGAATGTATAAATAAGTCCTACAACTCAACAACAACAAAACAATACAATTAAAAATGGGCAAAATATTTCAATAGGCATTTGACCGAAGAAGATACACAAATAGCTATTAAATGCATGAAAATGTGCTCAATATCATTAGTCATGAGGGAAGTGCAAATCAAAACCACAATAAGATAACAATTCACACCTACTACGATGGATATAATCAATAAATTGGAACATATTTTTGGCATGGATGTGCAGTAATTGGAGCTCTTGTGTTTTGCTGGTGGGAATCTAAAATGGTACAGCCATTGTGGAAAACAGTTTGACACTTTCTCAGTAGTTTAAACAGAACTACTATATGACCTAGCAATTCCACTCCTAGGTTTATATACAAAGGAATTGAAAACAGGGACTTGAACAAATATTTGTACACTAATGTTCATGGCAATATTATTCATAATAACCAAAAGGTGGAAACAACCCAAATGTACATTGATGGATGAATGGATAAACAAAATGTATACGCATACAATGATGTGGGGATGTGTGTGTGTGTAGCTGACTCGCTTTGTTGTGGAGCAGAAACTGACGCACCATTGTAAAGTAATTATACTCCAACAAAGATGTTTAAAAAAAAGATATTGACGGTTGTATAAAAGAAAATAAATGAGATAATAACACACACACACAAAATGTTGTCTTTCTATTTGAGTAAGGAATGATCATGGATTTTCTCTCCTCCTTCTTCACCTTCTTTTCTTCTTTTAATATTGAAAAATAAACCAATTCCATTTTCCCCCTAGTCTCTTGAATCATTCTTCTTCCTCTACTACTTGATGTGGATACTCAGGCCCTGAAAAGCTATTATTTAATCTCAGCCTCCTGTGAACTATCTTTTCATTCCTTACCTTTGTGTTTAAAATCACTCTTAGTGCCCTCTTAAACTTCATTAAACTATCATTGGCATTGGTCTCTCAATTTGATGTATTGTAACCTATGGATGCACTTTCTGCATGCTTGATTACCTTTTGCACTTCTCCTTTTCTCTACGCTGGCCTTTAAAACCCACCACTTCACATGCTGTCAATTGTTATTATTTCTATATGATGTGCATAACCCATGGGAATACATTCATTTACCTTTGAGCACTTTTCTATTTCCCCTCTGTCCCTTGCCTCCATTGTACTAGCCTGCTCAAATTTATCATGCACTTCCAGAAGATGTCTGTGACTGGCTTTGCTATCACACAGCTCAGTTCTCTATTCCTTTAATTAAAACTCAATTATGAAGAATGACTGTTTAACTGTTCCACATCTCCCAACACAGCAAGTCTAATAAGTGTGGTTTTCTCTAAATCAAATCAAAAATTAATCTTAACCTTAAATATTTTTATTTATACTGTGAGAAATTTTAAAGTCTAAAAAGTAGACTACCTAGCTCAATGCTTTTCCCATACAAAATTCTCAAAAGAGAGTAGGGCTTAGTGGTTAAGGATAATAGTCTTAATATCTACACTTAATATCTAATTCAGTAGCTACAAGATACATTTGGATGCAAGAGATATGGGAACATATGTATATGTATAACTGATTCATTTTGTTATAAAGCTGAAACTAACACACCATTGTAAAGCAATTATACTCCAATAAAGATGTTAAATTTAAGTTAAATAAAATGTTATTCCTTAGTTGCACTAGCCACATTTCAAGTGCATAATAACCACACGTGGCTAGTGGTTACCATATTAGACATGGATAGATAACAGTTTCATCATCACAGGTAGTTTTAGTAGACAGTATTACCCTAGAGTCTAATAGTCCTAGATGTGACAGCTGTCTTCATTTCCAGCTGTATAATTTTGAGCAAACAAGTATATAACATCACTAAGACACTATTTCTTGGTCTGTAAATATTGGATCATTACCAACTAAAAGGTTTATTTCCTAGATACATAGCATAATACATGACATATAATACATGCTCAAAAAAGTGTTTGTTATTATTAGTATTATCATTAGTATCTGTTCCCTTCCTCTCACTATCAAACATACATCACATTAATAATTAATAAAATATAATTCAGTAAGTATATTTTAATTGAAATATTATCAATATATATAGTACTACTGTTGATAATTATGCCCAAGTCAGACATAACTATTACTCCTCTTTTATTGAGGACTTCCACTGGATTCACAGAAACATTCTTTTAGGAACCTTTTAGGTGACCCTAATCTAGTGGGATAGCTCAAACAGAAAGTTTTGTATCTAGCAAAAAAAAAAAAAATTACCTCTGGGTTATGTTTACACAGCAAAAGTGAGGCAGAAATAGAGCATATTCCCAGTGAATCAAAATCATCTATCTATATAATAAACCATAATGGATTTAACTATGCCTCTGTGTGTGTGTGTGTGTGTGTGTGTTGTGAATTTTACTAAATTTAGGAAAATGACTGACTCAGCACCACACTAAAGCTTGGTATCAATTCAGGTACTGACTTTAAGAATTGCCTTATATATGTTGTGCTTTCAGCAATTTTATTTTTCTGTCATCTTAGAGAGTTGTAAGTTGGCAGATCCCAAAGACTGAAACTGTATTTGACTAACTTCTGTATGGCATACTGTTTCACTGGCCTGTGTGGTTATTAATATGACTTTGGACATGATTTCTTTTTCCTTACTGGAAATGTTGATTGTATTTTTTCTTTTAGATCTAAGCGAAGAGTTATGTTAAACTTTTTCATATGAAAAAATTGTCATCCTTTTCCTGGCTTTGGAAACTTCTTGTTTTTAATCTTCTCTTTCATAATATA
Source organism: Monodon monoceros (assembly GCF_005190385.1). Classification (NCBI taxonomy): domain Eukaryota; kingdom Metazoa; phylum Chordata; class Mammalia; order Artiodactyla; family Monodontidae; genus Monodon; species Monodon monoceros. Next base: position 69,197,015 of record NW_021703779.1, on the reverse strand, counting down.
AACATTTCTGGTACATAACACTTTCCTTTGAATATGCTGTAGTAAACGAAAATAGAAGAAACAAAGGACCAATCATTTTCAATATTGCAGCAAAATATTTAAAATGCATTACCTGTCTCATTGCTTTTTATAACATTGAATATTTGTGTCTGTTTGATTTAAATTATAACAATAATAATATTGGTTAAAATTACAGCAGGAAAAATGAACAACATAATACACACAAAACTCTCTTTAGCTATGATTTATTGGCCTTGGTTCTAATTTTTACTACTTAGCTCTCTGTTTAGTAACACAAATAAGATGATATACCATAGCCTGTCTTTCACAATCTTCCAATCTGCAAATCAGTATACTTTGCTTATAATGCCTTAGGTTACAATCTACAGCATATTGTGCTGTTTTAAGTTAGCAGTAAACAAGAGACCTTTCCAATGTTCATTGCTAATTAGAAGTTAAGAAAATTCATACCATGGTGCAGAAAAATTTGAAATGGTAATCTATGAATTCCCAAATGTAATTAAGATAATCTAAACCAACAGTTCATATATTTCTTGATCTGAGAAGGACCCAGAAAGAGCTTTGGACTATATGGGTTATACCTACCAATAACATCCATATTAGAAATTAAATTGAAAGTTTTAAAATATATTAATATATTAATTCATTAAAAATCATAACAATATTAAACCCATTATATGTTTATATAGAGAGTATATTATGAAAAATAACTATTATTTCTACAACAAAAGTAGTGAGAATAATAACTTACCAGACGACAGCTGGATTCTTCTATCAAATTCTGCATTCAGTACTTTGAGATATTTCTTTAATCAAAGAATGTGAAGAAAATCTGGGTTTATGCAGATATATATGGAAAAGGGAGTGTTGCTTGAACAGTGTTTTTAGACAGCTAGATTTTTTTTTTTGATATTACAGCAAACTGGACATTAGTATTTTCTTAAAGATTATAATTCAGAATTTGAAATTCTCAACGTATTTTATAATGTTATATTAAATTTCATTTCTCCATCTTGCACCTGGGATGAATTTTTTGCACATGTATGATTTTGCACATCACACATCGGTCATTTGAAAAAGGTAATTGTTCATGGAATTAGGCAGAATACCCAAATGTGATAAATATCACTATATAATATAAAAAACATTTATTAATATCACTACTGATCTCATCAGAAAAGATTGTAAGTCAGGGAAGCTATCATGTACATGGTGACGTGTACAAGTTTTCCAAAATTCTACTATATCTTGAGAGCTTAAATTTTAACAATGGCTAAAAATATCACTGTTTCCCTTTGAAGTGAAAGGTTCACTGTTACTTTTTCAGAATATATCTGCCAAATGCCCACAGCTGAATAATCATAGACTCTTTGTTAGGTATTCTTCGAAGTAAAAATTGTTTCTTAAAAAATTAGTTCAGCCAGAGAATCAAACAATGGCAAAAACTTTTCTCCTTAAGACAATTATCATGCGTCAGTATGTTTATGTTTCCTTCAGACACTGCAAGAAAAAAAAAGTATTATATTTCACATCTGGTTAAAATTGGCAGAGATTAATTTTTAGGAATTAGTTTCTAGAAACATAGCCTAGGAATGTACTTTCATTCAATTATTTTTAACATCTTTATTCAGATATAATTGCTTTACAATGGTGTGATAGTTTCTGCTTTATAACAAAGTGAGTCAGCTCTACATATACATATATCCCCATACCTCCTCTCTCTTGTGTCTCCCTCCCACCCTCCCTATCTCACCCCTCTAGGTGGTCACAAAGCACGAATCTGATCTCCCTGTGCTATGTGGCTGCTTCCCACTCGCTATCTATTTTATATTTGGTAGTGTATATATGTCCATGCCACTCTCTCACTATGTCCCAGCTTAGACTTCCACTCCCCACGTGCTCATGTCCATTCTCTACATCTGCGTCTTTATCCCTGTCCTGCCCTTAGGTTCCTCAGAATCTTTTATTTTAGATTCCATATATATGTGTTAGCATACAGTATTTGCTGTACTCTTTCTGACTTATTTCACTCTGTATGACAGACTGTAGGTCCATCCAGCTCACTACAAATAACTCAATTTCGTTACTTTTTATGGTTCAGTAATATTCCATTGTATATATGTGCCACATCTTTTTTATCCATTCATCTGTGATGGACACTTAAGTAGTTTCCATATCCTGGCTATTGGAAATAGAGCTTCAAGGAATATTGTGATACATGACCCTTTGAATTATGGTTTTCTCACAGTATATGCCCAGTAGTGGGATTGGTGGGTCATATGGTAGTTCTATTTTTAGTTTTATAAGGAACCTCCATACTGTTCTCCATAGTTGCTGTATCAATTTACATTCTCACCAACAGTGCAAGAGGGTTCACTTTTCTCCACTCCCTTGCCAGTATTTATTGTTTTTAGACATTTTGATGATGGCCATTCTGACTGGTGTGAGGTGATACTTCATTGTACTTTTGATTTGCATTTCTCTAATGATTAGCGATGTTGAGCATCATTTCATGTGTTTGTTGGCAATCTGTATATCTTCTTTGGACAAATGTCTATTTAGGCCTTCTGCCTTGTATTCGGTTGTTTGTTTTTTTGATATTGAGCTGCATGAGTAGCTTGTAAATTTTGGAGATTAATCCTTTGTCAGCTGCTTCATTTGCAAATATTTTCTCCCATTCTGAGGATTGTCTTTTCATTTTGTTTATGTTTTCCTTTGCTGTGCAAAACTTTTAACTTTCCTTAGATCTCATTTATTTATTTTTGTTTTTATATCCTTTTCTCTAGGAGGTTTGTCAAAAAAGGATCTTGCTGTGATTTATGCCATACAGTGTTCTGCCTATTTTTCCCTCTAAGAGTTTTATAGTGTCTGGACTTACATTTAGGTCTTTAATCCATTTTGGGTTTACTTTTGTGTATGGTGTTAGGGAGTACTCTAATTTGTTTCTTTTACATGTAGCTGTCCAGTTATCCCAGCACAATTTATTGAAGAGGCTGTCTTATCTACATTGCATATTCTTGCCTCCTTTATCAAAACTAAGGTGACCATATGTGTGTGGGTTTATCTCTGGACTTTCCATACTGTTCCATGATCTATATTTCTCTTTTTGTGCCAGTACCATACTTTCTTGATTACTGTAGCTTTGTAATATAGTCTAAAATCTGGGAAGCTGATTCCTCAAGCTCTGTTTTTCTTTCTTAAGTTGGCTTTGGCTATTAGGGGCCTTATGTGTTTCCATAAAAATTGTGAAATGTTTTGTTCTGCTTTTGTGAAAACTGATATTGGTAGTTTGATAGGGATTACATTGAATCTGTCGATTTCTTTGGGTAGTATAGTCATTTTCACAATGTTGATTCTTCCAATCCGAGAACATGGTGTATCTCTCCATCTATATGTATCATCTTTACTTTCTTTCATTAATGTCATAGTTTTCTACATATAGGTCCTTTGTCTCCTTTGGTAGGTTTATTCCCAGGTATTTTATTCTTTTTGTTGCAATGGTAAATGGAAGTGTTACCTTAATTTCTCTTTCCGATTTTTCATCATTAGTGTATAGGAATGCAAGAGATTTCCATGCATTAATTTTGTATCCTGCTACGTTACCAATTTTATTGATTAGCTCTGGTAGTTTTCTGGTAGCATCTTTAGGATTCTCTATGTATAGTATCATGTCATCTGCAAACAGTGCCAGCTTTACTTCTTCTTTTCTGATCTGGATTCCATTTATTTCTTTTTCTTCTCTGATGCTGTGGTTAAAACTTCCAAAACTATGTTTAATAATAGTGGTGAGAGTGGACTACTTTTTCTTGTTCCTGATCTTACAGGAAGTGGTTTCTGTTTTTCACCATTGAGAACGAGGTTGGCTGTGGGTTTGTCATATATGGCCTTTATTATGCTGACATAAGTTCCCTGTATGCTTACTTTTTGGCAGGTTTTTTTTATCATAAATGGGTGTTGAATTTTGTTGAAAGCTTTTCCTGCTCTTTTTAGTTGATCATATGTTTTTTCTCCTTCAATTTGTTAATGTGGTTGATCACATAGGTTGATTTGTGTATATTAAAAAATCATTGCATTCCTGGTATAAACTCCACTTGATCATGGTGTATGATCATTTTAATGTGCAGTTGGATTCTGTTTGCTAGTATTTTCTTGAGGATATTTGCATCTATGTTCATCAGTGATATTAGCCTGTAGTTTTCTTTCTTTGTGACATGTTTGTCTGGTTTTGGTATCAGGGTGATGGTGCCCTCGTAGAATGAGTTTGGGAGTGTTCCTCCCTCTGCTATTCTCTGGAAGAGTTTGAGAATGATACACATTAACTATTCTCTAAATATTTGATAGAATTCACCTGTGAAGCCATATGTTCCTGGGCTTTTGTTTGTTGCAAGATTTTTAATCACAGTCTCAATTTCAGTGCTTGTGTTTGGTCTGTTTATATTTTCTATTTCATTTCTTCTTGGTTCAGTCATGGAAGGTTGTGTTTTTCTAAGAATTTATCCATTTCTTCCAGGTTGTCCATTTTATTGGCATATATTTTCTTGTAGTAATCTCTCATGATCTTTTGTATTTCTGCAGGGGCAGTTGTTACTTCTCCTTTTTCATTTCTAATTCTATTGATTTGAGTCTTCTCCCTTTTTTGTCTTGATGAGTCTAGGTAATTGTTTATCAATTTTGTTTATCTTCTCAAAGAAGGAGCTTTTAATTTTTTTGATCTTTGCTATTGTTTCCTTCATTTATTTTTCATTTATTTCTGATCTGATCTTTATGATTTCTTTCTTTCTGCCAACTTTGCGTTTTTTGCTGTTGTTCTTCTTCTTCTTTAATTGCTTTATGTTAGGTTAGATTGTTTATTTGACCTGTTTCTTGTTTCTTGAGGTATGATGTTATTGCTATAAACATCTCTTTTAGAACTGCTTTCGCTGCATCCTATAAGATATGGGTCATCAAGTTTTCATTGTCATTTGTTTCTAGTTATCTTTTTATTTCCTCTTTGATTTCTTCAGTGATCTCTTGGTTATTTAGTAGTATATTGTTTAGCTACCATGTGTTTGTATTTTTTACAGATTGTTTTCCTCTAATTGGTACCTAGTCTCATTGCATTGTGATTAGAAAAGATACTTGATATGATGTGAATTTTCTTAAATTTATCAAGGCTTGATTTTTAACCCAAGTTATGATCTATCATGCAGAATGTTTCATGAGCACTTGAGAAGAAAGGGTATTCTGTTGTTTTTGAATGGGATGTCCAATAAATATCAATTAAGTCCATCTTGTTTAATGTATCATTTAAAGCTTGCATTTCCTTATTTATTTTCATTTTGCATGATCTGTCCATTGGTGAAAGTGTGGTGTTGAATTCCCCTACTATGATTGTGTTTCTGTCAATATCCTCTTTCATGGCTCATAGCATTTGCCTTATGTATTGAGGTGCTCCTATGTTGGGTACGTAAATATTTACATTTGTTATATCTTCTCCTTGCTTTGTTCGCTTGATCATTATGTAGTGTCCTTTTGTGTCTCTTGTAATCTTTATTTTAAAATCTATTTTGTTGCATATTAGAATTGCTACTCCAGCTTTCTTTTCACTTCTATTTGCATGGTATATCATTTTCCATCCACTCTCTTTCCATCTGTATGTGTCCCTAGGTCTGAAGTGGGTCTCTTGTAGACAGCATATATACAGGTCTTGTTTTTGTATCCATTCAGCCAGTCTACATCTTTTGTTTGGAACATTTAGTCCATTTATTTAAGGTAATTATTGATATGTATGTTCCTATTATCATTTTCTTAATTGTTTTGCATTTGTTATTGTAGGTCTTTCCCTTCTCTTGTGTTTCCTGCCTAGAGAAGTTCCTTTAGCATTTGCTGTAAAGCTGTTTTAGTAGTGTTGAATTCCGTCAGCTTTTGCTTTTCTTTAATGGTTTTAATTTCTCCTTCAAATCTGAATGAGATTTTTGTTTGGTAGAGTAATCTTCAGTGTAGGATTTTACCTCTCATCACTTTAACTATTTCCTGCCACTCCCTTCTGCCTTGCAGAGTTTCTGCTGAAAGATCAGCTGTTACCCTTTTGGGGATTGCCTTGTATATTATTTGTTGTTTATCACTTCTTTTTTTAATAATTTTTCTTTGTATTTAATTCTTGATAGTTTGATTAATATGTGTTTTGGCATGTTTCTCCTTGGATTTATCCTGTATGGGACTTGCTGCACTTCCTGGAATTGACTGACTATTTCCTTTCCCATGTTAGGGAAGTTTTCAAGTTTAATCTCTTTAAATATTTTCTTAGTCCTTTTCTTTTTCTCTTCTACTTCTGGGAGGCCTATAATTCGAATGTTGTTGCATTTAATGTTATCCCTGTGGTCTCTGAGACTGTCCTCAATTGTTTTCATTCTGTTTTCTTTTTTTTTTTAAATTAATTTACTTTTGCTGTGTTGGATCTTCATTTCTCTGCGAGGGCTTTCTCTAGTTGTGGCAAGCAGGGGCCACTCTTCATCACAGTGCATGGGCCTCTCACTATCACGGCCTCTCTGGTTGCAGAGCACAGGCTCCAGATGCGCAGGCTCAGTACTTGTGGCTCACGGGCCTAGTTGCTCCATGGCATGTGGAATACTCCCAGACCAGGGCTCGAACCTGTGTCATCTGCATTAGCAGGCAGATTCTCAACCACTGCGCCACCAGGGAAGCCCCATTCTCTTTTCTTTATTCTGCTCTGCAGTGGTTTTTTACTCTTTTATCTTCCAGGTCACTTATCTGGTCTTCTGCCTCAGTTATTCTGCTACGGATTCCTTCTAGATAATTTGTAATTTCATTTACTGTGTTGTTCATCATTGTTTGTTTGGTCTTTCTTTCTGCTAGGTCCTTGTTAAACGTCTCTTGTATTTTCTCCACTCTATTTCCAAGATTTTGGATCATCTTTACTGTCATTACTTTGAATTCTTTTTCAGGTAGACTGCCTATTTCCTTTTCTTTTGTTTGGTCTGATGGGTTTTACCCTGCTCCTTCATCTGCTGTGTGTTTCTCTTTCTTCTCAGTTTGCTTTACTTATTGTGTTTGGTGTCTCCTTTTTGCAGGCTGCATGTTCGTAGTTCCTGTTGTTTTTGGAGTCTGCCTCCATTGGCTAAGGTTAGTTCAGTGGGTTGTGTAGTCTTCCTGGTCGAAGTGACTAGTGCCTGTGTTCTGGTGGATGAGCCTGGATCTTTTCTTTCTGGTGTGGAAGAACAGGTCCAGTGGTGTGTTTTGGGGTTCCTGTGACCTTATTATTATTTTAGGCAGCCTCTCTGCTGATGGTGTCATTGTGTTCCTGTCTTGTTAGTTTTTTTGCCTAGGGTGTCCAACACTGTGCCTTGCTGGTCATTGAGTGGAGCTTGTTCTTAGCGTTGAGATGGAGATCTCTGGGAGAGCTTTTGCCATTTGATATTATGTGGAGCGGGGAGGTCTCTGGTGGACCAATATCCTGAACTCAGCTCTCCCACCTCAGTGGCACAGGGCTGACACCTGACCAGAGCACCAAGGCCCTATAAGCCATGTGGCTCAGAAAAAAAAGGAGAAAAAAGAAAGAAAGAAAAAAATAATAAAATTAAATTAAAAGAGTTTTTAAATATAAACTTTAAAATGGCATAAAAAAAAGAAAAAAACAGCTTACACACAGAAACCTAGGATAAATGGTAAAAGCAAAACTATACAGACAAAGTCACACTCGGAAACATACACATACACACTCACAAAAAGAGAAAAAGAAAAATATATATGTATATATATATATATATAT
>NW_021703779.1:69161007-69188826 GCF_005190385.1 Monodon monoceros | reverse complement strand
CCAAATCAATAAAGAAATCTACCAATGATAATAAGCTCTAAATACTAAACTGAGCTAATCACAAAGCCAGAAACATATTAGATACAGAAAGCAAACCACAATTCTACAGTTGCTCCCAATGTCCACTGCCTCAATTTTGGGATGATTCACTCTCTATTCATGTATTCCAGAGATGCAAAGTATATCAAGCTGATTGTGCTGTTTTAATCTGTTGCTCCTGAGGCTGCTGGGAGAAATTTCCCTTGCTCTTTGTTCACACAGTTCCTGGGATTCAGCATTTGATTTGGCTCCACTTCTGCGTGTAGGTCACCTGAGGGCATCTGTTCTTCGCTCAGACAGGATGGGGTTAAAATAGCAGCTGATTGGGGGCTCTGGCTTATTCCGGCTGGGGGGATGGCGGGGTACAGAATGCGGGGCAAGCCTGTGGTGGCTGAGGCCAGTATGACTTTGCTACAGCCTGAGCCATGCCATGTGTTCTCCTGGGGCAGTTGTTCCTGGATGAGGGCACCCTGGCAGTTGTGAGCCTCACATGCTCTTTGGAGGGAAGCTGTGGATAGTAACCTGTGCTTGCACACAGGCTTTTTGGTCTCTGCAGCAGCAGCCTTAGTGTTTCATGCCCATCTCTGGTGTCTGTGCTGATAGCCGTGGCTTGCGCCCGTCTCTACAGCTCGTTTAGGCAGTGCTCTGAATTCCCTCTTTTGCACACCCCACAACAATGGTCTCTTGCCTCTTAGGAAGTTTTGGACTTTTCCCAGGACTACCCCTTAGCTAGTTCTGGTGCACTAGCTCCCTTCAGACTGTGTTCACACAGCCAACCCCAGTCCTCTCCCTGGGATCTGACCTTTGAAGCCGGAGCCTAAGGTCCCAGCCCCCACCCACCCTAACATGTGACTAGACAAGCCTCTCAGGCTGGTGAGTACTGGTTGGCACCAATCCTCTGTGTGGGAATCATTCCGCTTTGCCCTCTGCACCCCTATTGCTGCCCTCTCCTTCATGGCTCCAATGCTTCCCCTCAGCCCATCTTCTCCAGTGAAGGGGTTTCCTAGTATGTGGAAACTTTTCCTCCTTCACAGCTCCCTCCCAGAGGTTCATGTCCTGTCCCTATTCTTTTGTCTCTGTGATTTATTTTTTCTTTTGCCCTACCCAGTTACATGAGGAGTTTCTTTACTTTTGGGAAGTCTGAGTTCTTCTGCCAGCATTCTGTAGGTGTTCTGTAGGCATTGTTCCATGTCTTTATGTATTTCTGATGTATTTGTGGAGAGCATGATGATCTCCAAGTCTTACCCTTCTGCTATCTTGAATGTCTCCCCTCTTATTCAATTTTGATTGTCTAAAAAATGAAAACATTTAAATATATTTCATCTGTGACATTTTCATACGTACTTATCTCCAAAGAGCTAATCAAATGGAACTAATGATTGTTTTCAGAAAAATATAATATGTTTACAGCACCATGGTTTTCTAGATTTTTAAGAAAATGCTATAAATAAATTTTTCTGTACTTGACTCCCTCCACCACTCTAATTTTAAAATGTTTTACTCTACCTGTCCTACAAGGCCCACCAAAAATGTGATTGCTTTACAAATTATTCCCTGAATTTTTCAAACAGCAGTAATATCTCCTTCCTCTCAATTCACACAGCTGTATGTTCATTACCCCTATTTTGGCACTTCTCAGCCTCATATTTAGTATAATGATTTTTTTGTGTGTGTGGTATGTGGGCCTCACACTGTTGTGGCCTCTCCATTGCAGAGAACAGACTCTGGATGTGCAGGCTCAGCGGGCATGGCTCATGTGCCCAGCCACCCCATGGCATGTGGGATCTTCCCGGACCAGGGCACGAACCCGTGTCCCCTGCATCGGCAGGCAGACTCTCAACCACTGCACCACCAGGGAAGCCCTAGTATAATGAATTTTATAAATGTCCTCTCTTCACAACTCTACTGTAAGCTCCTTGAAGTCAAGGGCCATAACCTTACCAAAAATAAAAGTAGAAAAGCCCAAAACATTGCAAAATATTTTTTCTATATTTCTTTTATTTTGTATTCTGGTAAAATGTAGATAATATATAATTTATCATTTTAATCATTTTAAATGTACAATTCAGTGACATTAATTACATTTGCATTGTAGTGCAACCACCACTGCTATTTCTCCAGAAAATTTTCATTACTTCCAATTGAAACTCTGTACCTATTAAATAGTAACTCCCCATCCCCCTTTCATATAGTCCCTAGTACTCTGTATTCTACTTTCTTGCTTGATAAATTTACCTCTCCTAGGTACATCAAGTCTATGAAATCATACATATTTGTCCCTTTATATCTAGCTTATTTCACCTAACATAATGTGTTTAAAGTAAATCCATGTTTTATCATGCATCAGAATTTCATTGAGTGGAGTTCTTGATGGCAGAGTAAGAGGATGTGAAGCTCACCTCCTGCCACTAACAAACACATCAAATTTTATTGTCATGTGGAATAATTCTCACGGAAAACTAACTGGAAACTGGCAGAAGGACTCATTTACAGCCAAAACTGTAAGAAAGATATGCATGTATTTGGGTAGGACAAGAAGAAAGGCATCAGGTCAGTACCAGTGTCCCTGGGAGATGCCTATGAGGAAGAAAGAGGTCGCACAGGTAAACATTTGCCCTGGAGATTGTAACCAGGTTGAGCCACAGACTGGGTATCTCAGACCTGGGGTCCTACATGTAGGAGGCAAGCACCATTGGCTGCTTGGAGGATACCTAGAACAGATAGAAAGTCTGGAGAAGCCTTGGATCCACTCCTGGGGAGTCCAGCTTGGTGCTAGCTTGACCCCAGACAGGGCAAAAAGTGGTCTGCCTTAGAGGCTCTGCCTTGCCACACTCCCCAGTCCTAGCTGAGTGAATGTCCTTGGCTACTCACTATATGCCACAGATTAGCACCAGATTTAGGGTGGCCAGGGCATGGAAAACACCTGACTAGGGATGAAGTGGTAACCCAGGGGCCCAGGGCTCAGCTCAGGTGGGACAGAAGCAGCCATTTTTTGGTGCTTATTCAAACAGTGCCCCAGAAGCAGACCAGACTTCTGATAGCATCCTGGCCACCAGAATTCCCACAACTGCTTCACTGCACTCAACAGCCACAGCCAAAGAATATGCTGGCCCCACCCATCCCATGTCACAGCATTTCACTGGATCTGGCATAGACACAACATGGGAAAGGACATAAATTTAGGCAGTATCTGAGCAGAGCCACAGACACCTACACAGGCAGGGCATCAGGCCTCTGTAAGCATATATGTCTCACTTGCTTCAGCACTCCACTCCTTTGGGGAAAACATCACAGCACAGGGAGAAGAAAAAAGTACACATTTATAGAGAATAGAGCCAGCTCAAACCTGACCCTCTGTGCTTCCACTCCAGCAACTTGGGAGCAGACCCTACCCATGAAAGGATGATAACTGCCACCAAGCAGAAAGGAAGTCCCTTTTAACACCATGTGCAGGCTCCATCACCAGCCACACACCTTACCAAGGTGACAGCTGCCAGCATAACCTGAGGAAAGCCATGATTGGTGATTACATTAAAACCAGCTCTCTCACCAAATGCATAGGACATACAGTTTACATAGGGGTGTTCACACTTAAGAACACCCCTTCAAGATCATACTAGGCAACTATTTCACCTAAATTCAGAGAGACAGAGAAAGTTAAGTAAAATAAGTAGGCAGAGGAAATACTGTCAATTGAAAGAGCAAGAGGAAACACCTGAAAATTACATAATAAAACAGAATTAAGCAATATATCTGACAGAGAATTCAAAACATTGATTAAAAAATGTTAACTTAATTATGAAAGAAAAGTTATCTAAGCACAGATCATTTTAGCAAGTAGTGGGGAACGATAAAGACCAAATCAAAATATATACTTCAATATCTGATATTAAAAGCATTCTGGAAGCAATGAATAGCAGACTAAATGACATTGAAGAACACATACTTGGTCTGGAAAATAGGATAGTGGATATCACACAATCAGAACAGAAGAGAGAAAGACAAATGAAAAAAAAAATAAGATTAAGACAGCATACAAGGTCTCTGGGGTAAGATAACATGTGCCGTCATTTGCAATATAAAATTCTCAGAAGGAGAACAGAGAGAAGGGGATTGCAAATGTATTTGAAGAAATTATGGATGAAAACTTCCTAAACCTGAAGAAGGAAACAGATCCAGGTACTGGAAACACATAGGGTCCCCCAAAAAGTTAACCCAAATAGACCCACACCAAGACATATCATAAATAAAATGGAAAAAGTTAAAGAGAATTCTAAAGGCAGCAAGAGAAAAATCAAAGAATCATATACAAGGGCATTCCCATAAGGCTACCAACAGATTTTTCCACAGAAACATTACATGACAGAAGGGAGTGGTGTGATACAATTAGATTGCTAAAAGGGAAAAAAATTACAAACACGGATACTCTATACAGCAAGATTATCATTTATAATACAAGGAGAGTAAAGAACTTCTCAGACAAGCAAAATCTAAAAGAATTCATCAATACTAAACCTACCTCATAAAATGTTGAAGGCTTGGGCTTCCCTGGTGGCGCAGTGGTTAAGAGTCCACCTGCCAATGCAGGGACATGGGTTCGTGCCCCGGTCCAGGAAGATCCCACATGCTGTGGAGTGGCTGGGCCCGTGAGCCATGGCCGCTGATCCTGCATGTCCAGAGCCTGTGCTCTGCAATGGGAGAGGCCACAACAGTGAGAGGCCCACGTACGAAAAAAAAAAAAAATTGTTGAAGGCTCTTCTCTAAATGGAAAAGAAGTAAGATCTATAGAGAAGGGAGAATTCCAATAAGAAAGGCAAATACATAGGATGGAAGATCACTTAATTAAGCCAGTACGTAAATTAAAGAATAACAAAATTGTAAGAGCAACTATAATTATAATAAACAGTAAAGAGATAAGTATGAAGATGTAAAATATAACATCAAAAACACAAAATGTGAGGGAGAGGTATAAAAATGTGGTTTCCATAGAATGTGTTTTAATGTAAATGACTATCGGTTTAAATCAAGTAGATATAACTATAGGTCAACATATATAAACCCCATGGTAACCACACATAAAACAACAACAACAACAAAAAATCATACATTAGATATATAAAAAGCAAAAAGAAATGAACCCAAGCATATTATGGAAGAAAATCATCAAACCAAATGGAAGGAAGTAAAAGAATAAACAGAGAATAACTACTCAAACAACTGGAAAACAGGTAATAAAATGGCAATAACTACATACTTATAAATACTTACCTTAAATACTTGCCTTAAATGTCAATGAACTAAAAGCTCATATGAAAATACGTATGGTAACTTATTGGATTAAAAAAAGAGAGAGAACTTTAAACAGGCTGCCTACAAGACACTCTTCAGTGGTGAAGACACACACAGACTGAATGTAGGAGGATAGAAGAAAGATATTTCATGCAAACAAATATGACAAGAAAGCAGAGGTAGGAATACTCATCAGAAAAAAAATAGACTTTAAAGCAAAGGCTATAATTAAAGACAAAGCAGGGCATTATATAATGCTAAAAGGATCAATACAAGAAGAGGATATTACACTTGTTAACATATACACACCCAGTACAGGAGCAACTAAATACATTTAAAAAATTAACAGACATAAAAGAAGAAATTGACAGTAAGACAAGAGTAGGAGACTTTAACACTCCACTGACATCAGTGGAAAGATCATCAGATAGAAAATCCATAAAGCAACTGTAGTCTTAAATGAAACTATAGACTAGTTGGACTTAATTGATACCTACAGGACAATACAAATAAAACAGTAGAATGCACATTCTTTTCAAGCTCACAGTTAACATTCTTCAGGATAGATCACATACTAGGTCAAAAAAGAAGCCTCAACAAATTTAAGAGAACAGAAATTATATCAAGCATTTTTTCCAATTACAATGGTATGAAACTAGAAATCAACTAAAGAAAAAAATAAAAACAGGAAAAAAACAAACACATGTTGAATAAACAGACTGCTGCTAAAAAAAAATGGATCAACACTGAAATCAAGTAGGAAATCATGAAATACCTGGAGACAGATGAAAGTGGGAACAAGACTTTCCTAAATCTATGGGATACAGCAAAACATTTCTAAAAGGGAAATTCATGGTGCTTCAGGCCTTCTTCAAGAAACAACTACAACAAAAAAAAAACCTCTCAAATAAACTATATAACCTACCACTTAAGAGAATAGAAAAAGAAGAAAAACCAAAGCCCAAAGTCAGCAGAAGGAAGGATTACAAAAGATCAGAGAGAAAATAAATAGAGATTTAAAAGAAAAAGCAATTGAAAAGACCAACAAAACCAAGGGCTGGTTTTGTGAAAAGTTAAGCAATACTTATAAACCTCTTTTAAATTGTTTTTTATTTTACATTGGAGTATAGTTTATCTACAAAATTGTGTTAGTTTCAGATGTACAGCAAAGTGATTTAGTTATACATATATCTACTCTTTCTCAGATTCTTTCCCAATATAAGTTATTATAGAGTATTTAGTATAGTTCACTGTGCTATACAGTAGGTCCTTGTTGATTATCTATTTTATATATAGTAGTGTGTATGTGTTAATCCCAACTTCCTAATTATCCCTTCTCCCTACCTTTCTCTTTTTTGAAATTTGTGAGTCTGTTTTCTGTTTTGGAAAAATGTTCACTTGTATCATTTTTTAAATTACATTCCACATATAAGTGACACCATATAATATTTGTCTTTCTCTGTCTGACTTACTTCACTTAATATAATAATCTCTAGGTCCATCCATGTTGCTGCAAATCACATAATTTAATTCATTTTATGGCTGAGTAATATTCCATTGTGTATATGTACCACATCTTCTTTACCCATTCTTCTGTTGATGACACTTAGATTGCTTCCATGTCCTGGCTAAATAGTGCTGCAATGAATATCAGGGTGCATGCATCCTTTAGAATTATGGTTTTCTCCAGATATATGCCCAGGAAGGGGATTTCAGGATCATATGGTGGCTCTATTTTTAGTTTTTAAGGAACCTCCATACTGTTCTCAATACTGGCTGTACAAATTTACATTCCCGCCAACAGTGTAGGAGGATTCCCTTTTCTCCAAACCCTCTTCAGCATTTATTGTTGTAGACTTTTTGATGGCCATTCAGACTGGTGTGAGGTGATACCTGATTGTAGTTTTGATTTGCATTTCTCTGATAATTAGTGACGTTGAGCATCTTTCCATGTGCTTTTTGGCCATCTGTATGTCTTCTTTGGAGAAATGTCTATTGAGAACACCTGCCCATTTTTTTTATTGAGTGGTTTGTTTTGATATTGAGCTGCATGATCTGTTTGTATATTTTGGAGATTAATCCCTTGTTGGTTGTACTGGTTGCAAATACTTTCTCTCATTCTGTAGGCTTTCTCTATGTTTAGTTAATGCTTTCCTATGCTGTTCAAAAGCTTCTAAGTTTAATTAGGTCCCATTTGTTTAATTTGTTTTTATTATCATTATTCTAGGACCTGGATCAAAAAGATACTGCTGTGATTTGTGTCAAAGAGTGTTCTGCTCTGTTTTCCTCTGAGTTTTATAGTACATGATTTTTTTTTAATTTATTTATCTTTGGCTGGGTTGGGTCTTCGTCTCTGTGAGAGGGCTTTCTCTAGTTGTGGAAAGTGGGGGCCACTCTTAATCATGGTGCATGGGCCTCTCACTATCGTGGCCTCTCTGGTTGCGGAGCACAGGCTCCAGACGTGCAGGCTCAGTAGTTATGGCTCACGGGCCCAGTTGCTCCACGGCATGTGGGATCTTCCCAGACCAGGGCTCGAACCCATGTGCCCTGCATTAACAGGCAGATTCTCAACCACTGCGCCACCATTTAGTATATGGTTTTACATTTAGGTCTTTAATCAATTTTGAGTTTATTTTTGTGTATGGTGTTAGAGAATAATCTAATTTTATACTTTTACATGTAGCTGTCTAGTTTTCCCAGACTCACTTTTAGAAGAGACTGCCTTTTCTCCATTATATATTCTTCCCTCCTTTGTTATAGATTAACTGACCATAGGATGGTGCATTTATTTCTAGGATTTCTATTCTTTTCCACTGATCTGTGAGGTCTGTCTCTGTGCCAGTACCATACTGCCTTAATTACTGTATCTTTGTAGTATAGTCTGAAGTCAGGGAGCCTGATTCCTCCAGCTCCATTTTTCTTTCTCAAGATCACTTTGGCTATTCACGATCTTTTGTGTTTCCACACAAATTTCAAGATTTTTGTTCTAGATCTGAAAAAATTTCACTGGTAATTTCATAGGGATTAAATTGAATCTGTAGCTTGCTTTGGGTTGTATGGACATTTTGGCAACATTCATTCTTCCAATCCAAGATTATGAGAAATCTTTTGATCTGTTTGTGTCACCTTTGACTTCTTTCATCAGCATCTTATACTTTTCAGAGTACAGGCATTTTGCCTCCTTAGTTAGGTTTATTTCTAGGTATTTTATTCTTTCTGATGGGATGGTAAATGTGATTGTTTCCTTAATTTCTTGTTCTGATCATTTGTTGTTAGTGTATAGAAATGAAACAGATTTCTGTGTGTTAATAGTGTACCCTGCAACTTTAGCAAATTCATTGATGAACTGTAGTAGATTTCTGGTAGTATCTTTAGGATTTTCTATATCATGTCATCTGCAAACAGTGACAGCTTTACTTCTTCTTTTCCAATTCAGATTCCTTTCATTTCTTTTTCTTATCTTATTGCCATGGCTAAGATTTTTAAAGCTATGTTGAATAATATAGGCAAGAGTGGACATCCTTGTCTTCTTCCTGATCCTGAAGGAAGTGCTTTCAGCTTTACACCTTGGGGGTGATATTAGCTGTGGGTTTGTTATATATGGCCTCTATTATGTTGAGGTATGTTCCCTCTATGTCCACTTTATGGAGAGTTTTTTTAATCATAATTGCTTTTTCTGCAACTATTTAGAAGATCATATGGTTTTTATTCTTCAATTTATTAATGTGATGTATCACACTGATTGATTTGCAGATATTGAGAAATCCCTGCATCTCTGGGATAAATCATGGTGTATGATCCTTTTAATGTATAGTTGGATTTGGTTTGGTAGTATTTGGTCTGTAATTTTCTTTTTTTTGTGGTATTTTTGTCTGGTTTTTGTATCAGAGTAATGGTGGCATCATAGAATGAGTTTGGAAGTGTTATCTCTTCTCCAATTTTTTGAAATAGTTTCAGAAGGATAGTGTTAACTGTTTTCTAAACGTTTGATAGAATTTGCCTGTGAAACCAGCTAATCCTGGTCTTTTGTTTGCTGGAAGTTTTCAAATCACAATTTCATCTTTAGTACTTGTGATTGGTCTGTTCATATTTTCTATTTCTTCCTGGTTCTGTTTTGGGAGTTTGTACCTTTCCAAGAATTTGTTCATTTCCTCTTGGTTGCCCATTTTATTGGCATATAGTTGCTTGTAGTAGTCTCATCATCCTTTATATTTCTGCAATGCTATTTTAACTTCTTTTTCATTTCTAATTTTATTGATTTGAGACTTCTCCCTTTTTTTCTTGATGAGTCTGGCTAAAGTTTTATCATTTTGTTTATCTTTTCAAAGAACCAGCTTTTAGTTTTATTGATCTTTTCTATTGTTTTCTTTTTGTCTACTTCATTTATTTTTGCTCTTATCTTTATGATTTCTTTCCTTCCACTAACTTTGGGTTTTGCTTTTTCTTCTTTCTCTAGTTGCTTTAGTTTTAAGGATAAGTTGTTTATTTGAGATTTTTCTTGTTTCCTGAGGCAAGATTTTATTGCTATATACTTCCCCCTTTGAACTCGTTTTACTGCAGTCCATAAGTTTTTGACTACCATGTTTTCTTTTTCACTTGTTTTTAGGTATATTTTTATTTCCTATTTGATTTCTTCAGTGATCCATTGGTTATTTAGTAGCATGTTGTTTAGCCTCCAAGTGGTTTTCATTTTCACAGTTTTATTCTTGTAGTTGAATTCTAATCTCATATTGTTGTGGTTGGAAATGATGCTTGATATGATTTCAATTATCTTAAATTTACTGAAGCTTGCTTTGTGGACCAGCATGTGATCTGTCCTGGAGACTGTTCCATGTGCTTTTGGAAAGAATGTGTATTCTGCTGTTTTTGGAATGCTCTATAAACTTCAATTAAGTCTATCTGGTCTAATGAGTCATTTAAGGCCTGTGTTTCCTTATTAATTTTCTGCCTGGATGATCTGCCCATTGAACTAATTGTGGTGTTAATGTGCCCCATTATTATTGTGTTAGTGTCAATTTCTCCTTTTATGGCTGTTCACATTTGCCTTAAATTATGAGGTGCTCCTATGTTGCATGCATATATATTTACAGTTGTTATACCTTCTTTGTGAACTGATACCTTGATCATTATGTACTGTCCTTCTTTGTCTCTTGTAACAGTCTTTATTTTAAAGTCCATTTTGTCTATATGAGTATTGCTGATCCAGCTTTTTTTTTGATTTCCATTTTCCCATTACCAATCAATCCTGATAAAAAGAACAAAACTGGAGGTATAACACTCTCAGACTTCAGACTATGCTACAGTGCTACAATAATCAAAATAGTATGATACTGGCACAAAACTAGACATATAGATAAATGCAACAGAATAGAGAGACCAGAAATAAACCTGTGAACCTATGGTCAATTAAGCTATGACAGCAGAGGTAAAAATACACAACAGAGAAGATAGTCTCTTCAACGAATAAGGCTGGGGAAAACTGGACATCCACATGTGAAATAACGAGATTAGAACATTCCCTCACACCATATACAAAAATAAACTCAAAATGGTTTGAAGACTAAATTTAATTCATGAAACAATAAAACTTCTGGAAGAGAACATAGGTGGAACAGTCTTTGACATAAATCATAGTAGCAATATTTTCTTGTACGAGTTTCTTAAGGCAAAATAAATAAAATCAAAATTAAACAAATTTGACCTAATTAAACGTCAAAGCTTTGCACAGCAAAGGAGACCATCAACAAAACTTAAAGACAACCTCCAGAATGGGGGAAAATATTTGCTAAGTATGCAGCTGACAAGGGGTTAATATTTAAAATATATAAACCACTCATATAACTCAATATTGAAAAAACAGAGTCCTATGAAGAAATGGGCAGAAGACTTTATTAGACAATTTTTTAACAAAGATGACATATAGATGGCCAACAGACAAATGAAAAGGTGGTCAGCATCTCTATTTTTTAGAGAAATGCAAATATAAACAACAATGAGATATTACTTCATACCTGTCAGAATGGCTATCATCAAAACATCTACGAATAACAAATGCTGGAGAGGATGTTGAGAAAAGAGAACCGTTTTACACTGTTGAAGGGAAGGTAAGTTGGTGCAGTCACTATTTGAAACAGCATGGAGCTTCCTCAAAAAACTAAAAATAGAACTACCACCTGATCCAGCAATTCCACTCCTGGGTATATATCTTGAAAAAATCAAGGACACTAATATAAAAAATACATACACCCTAATGCTTATAGCAGCACTATTTACAATAGCCAATACATGAAAGCAATACAAATTGCCCATCAAAAGAATTGGGTTAAAGAATGTGGTATACAGGCTTCCCTGGTGGTGCAGTGGCTGGGAGTCTGCCTGCCGATGCAGGGGACATGGTTTCATGCCCCAGTCCGGGAGGATCCTACATACTGTGGGGTAGCTGGGCCTGTGAGCTATGGCCGCTGGGCCTGCGAGTCCGGAGCCTGTGCTCCGCAGCGGGAGGGACCACGACAGTGAGAGGCCTGTGTATTGCAAAAAAAAAAAAAAAAATGGTATAAATATATGTGTGTGTGTGTGTGTGTGTGTGTGTGTGTGTATACCCAATAGAATATTAGCCATTAAAAAAGGATGAAATAATGCTATTTGCAGCAACATGTATGGAACTAGAGAATATTATGTTTAGTGAAATAAGTCAGGCAAAGAAAGGTAAGTAGTGTGATATCACTTATATGTGGAACCTAAAAAAATATACAAATGAATGTATATGCAAAATCAGATATAGTCTCAGAGATATAGGAAACAAGTTTGTGGTTAACAAAGGGGAGGGAGAAGGGGGAGGAAAATTCGGGGCAAGGAATTAACAGATAAAAACTCCTATATATAAAATAGATAAGCAAGAAGGATACACTGTTAGCAAAAGTAATTACACCCATTATCTTGTAATAACCTATAATGTTGTATGACTGCAGAAATATTGAATCATTATGCTGTACACCTGAAACTAACATACTGTAATTCAACTATACTTCAATAAAAAAGAATGGCACACACACTAAATAGAATTTCACTTCTTTATAAGATTAAATAATATTCCACTTTATGAATATACCCCATTTTTTATCCATAATGTAATTGATGAACATTTTGGTTGTTTCCGTCTTTCAGTTATTGTGAATGTTACTGTTATAAACATTGGTGTGCAAATATTTGGGTTTCTGCTTCCAATTTTTTTTTAAATTAATAACATTGATTTGAATTTTATTGGCTTACTTTTCAAAAGTTTATTGTGCTAGTAGCACTGAACATAAGATCTACCCTCAAAATATTTTAAGTGTACAGTACAGTATTGTTATTTACAGGCACAGTATTATATAGCAGATACCTGGAGACTATCTTGTGTAACTGAAATTTTATAAATATTGATTAGCAACTCTCCCTTTTCCTATTCCTCCAACTCCTGGCAATCATCATTCTATTTTTTGTTTCTATAACTTTGACTGTTTAAGATACCTTGTATAAGTCCAATCATGCAGTGTTTTTCTTTTGGTGACTGTCTTACTTCATTAGAAAAATGTCTTCAAGTTTCTTCTGTGTTGTCATATAATTCAGGATTGATATTTTAAGGCTCAATAATATTCCATAATATGTGTATAACACATTTTTAAAACCATTTATCTAGCAGAGGGCATTTAGCATGTTTCACATCTTGGCTGTAACGACTATTGCTGCATGAACATGGGATTGTCAAAATCCGTCTATTAATTCTTTTTGATATGTATGCAGACGTGAAATACCAAATCATATGGTGATTCTATCTTCAATTTTTTGAGGAGGGGCCAAACTCTCTTCACAGAGACTGCATCATTTTGCATTCCAATCAGCAAATACAGTGGTTCCCATTTCAATTGTTCCTCCACAACACTTGTTATTGCCATATATGTGTATATATATATATATATATATATATATAATGAATAGAATAGAATAGAATAAAAACTATTCTCCCCAACATTTGCCTTCTCATTTTGATAAAATTCATTCTAATGGACATGAGGAAATATCTTCTAGTTTTGATTTGCATTTCCTTAAATATTAGTAATGTTGAGCACTTTTTCATATAACTGCTAGCCATTGCATGCTTTCTTTGAAAAAATGTCTATTCAAGTTATTTGCCCATTTTTAAATTCGGTTATTTATTTATTTATTTATTTATTTATTGCTATTGAGTTGTATGAGTTTCTTGTATATTTTAAATATTAACCCCTTGCCTGAGGCTTACCCCTGTGTTTATTTGTAGTAGTTTTAGGGCTTCAGGTATTATGATAAAGTTAATTAACTCACTTTTAGTTAATTTTCATGTTTCAGAAAGGGTTTCAGTTTCATTCTTCTGCATGTAGTTATTCAGTTTTCCCTATACATTTTATTAAAGGTAATATACTTTCTTATTATACATTCTTGGCCCCTTTGTTGAAAACTAAATTGATCATACATGCATGGGTTTATGTCTGGGCTCTCTATTCTGTTCCATTGATCTATGTGTCTGTTTTAATGAAAAGATCATACTGTTTAATGACTATGGTTTTGTAAAATAACCTGAAATCAGGAAGAGTGATGCCTCTGCCTTTGTTCTTTCTCAAGATCACTTTGACTAGTAAGGGTCATTTGTGCTACCATACAAATTTTAGGACTCTTTTTTTCTTTTCGTTTTTCTGAGAAAAAATACCATTGGTATTTCAATGAAGATTGCATTGAATTTATAGATCATTTTGGGAAGTATGGACATTTTAACAAAATTAGTTCTTGTAATCCATGAACACAAAATATGTTTTTTATTTGTGTCTTTTTCAATTTCTTTCATCAATCTTATAGTTTTAAGTATAAATATCTTTCTCCTACTTGGTTAAAATTATTCCCAAGTGTTTTGGTCTTATAATACTGTAAATGGGATCGTTTTCTTTATTTCTGTTTCTGATAGTTTATTGTTAGTATACAGAAACACAACAGATTATATATATTGATTTTAGATCCTGATTTTATATCCTCCTGCTTTCTATATATAATATCATTTTTTCTGTAAATAGAGATAATTTTACTTCTTTCCTGATTCGAATAACTTTTGTTTCTTTGTCTAGCCTAATTGCTCTGGCTAGGACTTCAAGTACTCTGTTGGGTACAAGTGGCTAGAGTAAGCCACTTTGCCTTGTGCCTAATATTTGAGGAAAAATGTTCAGCTTTTCACCACTGAGTATGACATCAGCGTCTCATATGTGGGTTTTAGTATGTTGAAGTATGTTCTTTCTATACCCGATTTGTTAAAGGTTTTTGTCATAAAAGCGTGTTGAACTTTGTCAAATGTTTTTCTGCATCTATTGAAATAATCATATGATTTTCATCCTTAATTTTTTAAATTCAGTGTATCTTATTGATTGATTTGCAGCATCTTTCCATCCTTGGGATTAATCCAGCTTAATCATAGAATGTGATTTAATGTATTGTTGAATTTGATTTGCTGATATTCTGTGAAGAGTTTTGTCTCTATGATTGTCAAGGATATTAGCCTGTAATTTTCTTTTCTCATATTGTCTTTGTGTGGCTTTGGTATAAGGTAATCTGGCTTCATAAAATAAGATTGAGAGTATTCACTCTGCCTCAATTAAAAAAAAATAGTTTGAGAAAAATTGTTATTTCATTTTTAAATGTTTGGTAAAATTCACCAGTGAAACCATCTGGTACTGGGCTTTTATTTGTTGGGGTTTTTTTTTTATTACTGATTCAAACTCCTTACTCATTATTGTTCTATTGTTTTTCATGATTTAATCTTGGTAGGTTGTCTTATGATTCTTTGTTTCTGTGGTATCAGTTGTGATGTGTCTTTTTTCTTTCTGATTTTGTCTTCCCTCTTTTTGTTTTAGTTGGTTGAGCAAAAGTTTTGTCAATTTTATCTTTTCAAAAAACCAGCTCTTAATTTGTTGAGCTCTTCTATTGTTTTGTTGTTGTCTATTTTATTATTCTCTGATCAAATTTATTTCCTTCCATCTGTTAACTTTGGAATTAGTTTTATCTTTTTCTAGTTCCTTGAGATGTAAAATTATGATTGAGATCATACTGATTTATTAATGTAAAATTTTATTTTATTTTATTTATAAGCTTTCCTCTTAAAACTGCTTTTGCACTGTGTTTTCAATTGTGTTTGCTTCAAGATATTTTGTGATTTCCATTTTAATTTATTCTTTGATATATTGGTTGTACAGGAGGGAGTTGTTTAATTTTTATATATTTGTGAATTGTCTAGATTTCTTCCTGTTATTGATTTCTAGTTTCATATAATTGTGATCTGAAAAGGTATTTAATATGATTTCAATCTTTTAAAATTTATTTAAACTTGTTTTGTGGCCTAACATATTATCGACTCTGGGCAATTTTTCATGTGTGCTTGAGAAGAAAATGTATTCTGAAGCTGTTGGATGGAATGTTGTGTATATGTCTATTAAGTTTATTGGTCTAAACTATGGTTCAAGTTCAGTGTGTCCTGCTTGATTTTCTGTCTATATGATCTATCCCTTTCATGAGCCTTTGCATTTCTGTAGTATTATTTGTAATGTGTTCTCTTTCATTTCCAATTTTATTTAATTGTGACCTATCAGTTTTCCTGAGTTAGTCTAGCTAAAATTTTGTAAATCTTGTTTATTTTTCAAAAAACATGGCTTTTATTTTCATTTATTGTTTCTATTGTTTTTATGGAACCTATTTCATTTATTTCAACTCTGATCTTTATTTCCCCTCTTTTGTTAATTTTGAGCATAATTTGTCTTTCTTTTTATAGTTTCTTGTGGGGTGACCTGCTGTTGTTTATTTGAATTATTTCTTATTTCTTAATGTAGGCATTTATCACTATAAACTTCACACTTAAAACTGCTTTTGCAACATCCTGGAGGTTTTGATATGTTGTGCTTTCAGTTTTATTTGCCTCATAATGTTTCTTGATATATGTTTTGACTTCCATTTTGACCCATTGGTTGTTCAGGAGCTTGCTTATTAATCTCCACCTTTTTTGAATTTTCCAGCTTTCCTCCTGTTACTGATTCCTAGTTTCATACCACTGTAGTCAGGAAAGATATTTGGTATGATTTCCATCTTTTAAAATTTTCTAAGACTTATTTGGGACCTATCTTTAATCTACACTGGAGAATATTTTGTGTATGCTTGAGAATATTGTGTATTCTGCTCTTCTTGAATGGAATATTCTGCTATATATTTCTGTTAGGTCCATTTAACTTAACTATGTTTCCAGCCCAACCCTTTCTTATTGATTTTCTGTGTGGATGATAGATCTATTGTTGAAAGTAGGGGATTTAATTCCCCTACCATTACTACATTTTTAAAATTTCTCTCTTCATATCTGTTAGAATTTGCTTAATATACTTATGTGCTCTGATGTTGGGTGAATAGTTATAATTACTATATATTGCTGATTAATTAACCCTCTCATCACCATACAATGACCATCTTCATATCTTTTAAAAAATTTTGCTTTAAAGTCTATGTGATCTGATATAAGAATTGCTATCCCTTCTCATCTTTTTGTTTACACTTGCATGGAATATCTTTTGTCATCCCTCGCTTTACTTTGAACCTATGTGTGTCCTTAAATCTGAAGTGAATCTACTGTAGACAGCATATAGTTGGGTTTTCTTTTTTTATCCATCCAGATACTTTTTATTGGATAATTAAATCCATTACCATTTATAGCAATTATTGATAGGTGAGGACTTACTAATGCCATCTTGTTAATTACTTCCTGGTTATTTTGAAATTCCATTTTTTTTAATACCACCTTGCTTCCATATTTGTAAATTGATGATTTGTAATAGTGGTATGGTTTGTTTACTTTCTCTTTATCTTCTTGTATATTGTGTATTTTTGCTTTGTAGTTTTCACGAGGTTTATATAAAACAACTTATAGAGGCAAAAGTCTGTTTTGTTATGATAGTTTAACTTAGTTTACACACAAAAACTCTATCATTTTGATCCTCCCTTTCTTATATTTTTTATGTTACCATTTACATCATTTTTAGAAGTTTGTTCTGTGCAAAGATTAATAAAACTGATAGGCCTTTAGAAATACTGATAAAAAACAAGGAGGAGAAAAATGACAATATTAGAAATACAAGAATGCCTATCACTTCAGACCACACAGACATTACAGAAATAGTAATGAAATATTATGAAAAACACTAGATATATAAATTATACAACTTATGTGAAACAGACCAATTCCTCGAAATCTATAAACTACACAATGAATAGAGAATCTTAATTGTCCTGTATATTAAACATTAATATATAGTTAAAGACCTCCATAAAAATCTCCAGTCCAATAGAGTTTCAATGGTAATTTCCAATAAACACTTAAAGAAGTAACATTAATTCCATGCAGTCTCTTTCATAAAATAGAAGGAAAGAAAATACTTGGCACATCATTTATGAGGACACTACTTCACTAGTGCCAAAAGCAAAGACAATTTGAAAAGAAAGGAAAGCTAAGACCAATACCCCTTACAAATATAACTTCAAAAATTCTCAACAAAAAGAAGAAAAGATCATATTCAACAATATATACAAAATATAAGACACCACAACCAAATGGGTTTTATTCCAGAAATTTAACACTATTTTAATATTTGAAAAAAAATATTAATAGCATTCTTTTTTCTGATCCAGCATGTAATGAGCTTAGAAATTGCCACTCCATCTTATCAAAAAGTCAAAAGCTAAACAAAGTGAAAAATCAATCTTTTTAGGTCCAAAAAAGAACTGCAGTGACAGAGCAGACCACTGCTCCCAAAATTGAAGAATCAGACAGGAAAATACAGAGAATCTCAAATTGCCAGAGTAGAAACCCACAAGCAAAAATATCCACAAGAACCAGTACTGAGGCTGGAAAAGCTAAAGGGTAATTGACAAATTGCTGGTGGCTCAATATGGTCAAGTCTGATAATTAAAATATCCGGGTAGAAAAAGTCATAATGGGGCTCTCACACTGCTGTGAATTTTACCTCAGGAGGTCTGGCAAAGTGAAAAATTAAATAAAAATCTCCACTTTTCTGGCAGCAAGTGGGAAGAAATAAACATTTTGAAATCTGTAAGAACATTCTGGCCTTAACAAAGCTGGCCCTCAGGAGAAACTATTTTCCCAGGACCTAACCTGCTGGGGTATTAGAGGATAATCAATCAGGGCAAAGAAATACTCAAATCCAGTACACTCTAGCCATCTTGTCCATTTAAGTGAAGGGGATAACTCAGAAGCACTGGGAAATTTAGAGACCAGGGACACAAGGTTACTAAATGACTGAAACCTAATTATAAGACTATGGAAGTCTTCCCTTCCCACCACGTATAATGACTACATTAGTAAGGTTTATTCACTGTGGTTCATTCTATATAATATATCCTGTCTACTTTCCAATAAAAAAATTATAAGGCATACTACAAAAAATAGACATAGCAGGCGGCAGAACCAGACACAGATATGACAGTGATGTTGAAGTTTTCAGACCAGGAATTGAAAAGAACTCTGATTAATATGCTAACAGCTGTGATGAAAAAAGTAGACAACATGCAAGAATAGATGGAAAATATAAGCATAGCAAAGAAAATCTTATGAGCCAAAAAGAAAAGCTGGTAGAAAGAAAGAATGTCTTTGATGGGCTCATTTGTAGACTAGACAGAATAAAAAAAGAACCTCTGAGATTTAGTATATGGCTATGGAAGTTCCAAAAATGGAAAGAAAAGGGAAGCCTGGGTGAAAAAAGAAGAGAATATTCAAGGAATGTGGGAAAACTTTCAAAGGTGTGGCATACACATAGTGGGAATACAAGGAGGAGAAGAAAAAAGGAATTGAATAAATATTTAAAGTATTAATAATAGAGAATATCCTCAAATTAATGTTGGATAACAAGCAACAGTTCCAAGAATCTCAGGGAACACCAAACAGAATAAAAGACAAAAAAAGCACACCTAAGCACATCATAATAAAAGTGTAGAAATTCATATATTTAAAAAAACGTGAAAGAAGCCAGAGCAATAAAAAACTTACCTGTAGAGGAGCAACAGTAAAAATTACATTTGTCTTCTAAGTAGTCATGAAAAGAGGAGAGAATGGAGTGACATATTTAAAGTATTAAGGGAAAAAAATCGAACAACTTAGATTTCTGTACCTTGCAAAAATAACCTTCAAAAGAGAGAAGAAATAAAAAACTTTTTTTAGACAAGCAAACTGAGGGAATTTGTTGCCAGTTGACTTGCTTTTCAAGAAATGTTAAAGAAGTTCTCCAGGAAGAAGTAAAATATGGGTCACAAATTCAGATCAGCATAATGAAAGGAAGGGCACTGGAGAAAGAATAAGTGAAGATAAAATAAAAAGTCATATCTCTCTTATTCTTTTTTTTAACATATTTATTGGAGGATGATTGCTTTACAATGGTGTGTTAGTTTCTGCTTTATAAGAAAGTGAATAAGTTATACATATACATATGTTCCCATATCTCTTCCCTCTTGCATCTCCCTCCCTCCCACCCTCCCTATCACACCCCTCTAGGTGGTCACAAAGCACCGAGCTGATCTCCCTGTGCTATGTATCTTCTTCCCACTATTTACGTTTGGTAGTGTATATATGTACATGCCACTCTCTCACTTTGTCCCAGCTTAACCTTCCCCTTCACCGTATCCTCAAGTCCATTCTCTGGTAGGTCTGCATCTTTATTCTCATATTGCCCCTAGGTTCTTCATGACAATTTTTTAATTTTTTTTAGATTCCATATATATGTGTTAGCATATGGTATTTGTTTTTCTCTTTCTGACGTACTTCACTCTGTATGACAGACTATAAGTCCATTCACCTCACTACAAATAACTAAATTTTGTTCCTTTTCATGGCTGAGTAATATTCCACTGTATATATGTGCCACATCTTCATTATCCATTCATCTGAGGATGGACACTTAGGTTGCTTCCATGTGATGGCTGTGGTAAATAGAGCTGCAATGAACATTTTGGTACATGATTCTTTTTTTTTTTTTTTTTTTTTGAGGTACACGGGCCTCTCACTGCTGTGGCCTTTCCCATTGTGGAGCACAGGCTTCAGAAGCACAGGCTCAGCGGCCATGGTTCACGGGCCCAGCTGCTCCGTGGCACATGGGCTCTTCCCAGACCGGGGCACAAACCCGTGTCCCCTGCATCAACAGGCGGACTCTCAAACACTGCACCACCAGGGAAGCCCTACATGATTCTTCTTGAACTATGGTTTTCTCAGGGTATATGCCCATTAGGGGTATTGCTGGGTCGTATGGTAGTTCTATTTTTAGTTTTATAAGGAACCTCCATACTGTTCTCCATAGTGGCTGTATCAATTTATTTTCCCACCAACAGTGCAACAGGCTTCCCTTTTGCCCACACCCTCTCCAGCATTTATTTTCTGTATATATTTTGATGATGGCCATTCTGACCAGTGTGAGATGATATCTCATTGTAGTTCTGATTTGCATTTCTCTAATGATTAATGATATTGAGCAAGCTTTCATGTGTTTTTTGGCAATCTGTATACCTTCTTTGGAGAAATGTCTGTTTAGGTCTTCTGTCCATTTTTGGATTGGGTTGTTTGTTTTTTTAATATTGAGCTGCATGAGCTGCTTGTAAATTTTGAAGGTTAATCCTTTGTCAGTTGCTTCATTGGCAAATATTTTCTCCCATTCTGAGGGTTGTCTTTTTGTCCTGTGTATGGTTTCCTTTGCTGTGCAAAAGCTCTTAAGTTTCATTAGGTCCCTTTTGTTTATTTTTGGTTTTATTTCCATTTCTCTAGATGGTGGGTCAAAAAGAATCTTGCTGTGATTTATGTCATAGAGTGGTGAGAGTGTGCAACCTTGTCTTTTTCCTGAGCTTAGTGGAAATGGTTTCAGTTTTTAACCATTGAGAATGATGTTAGCTGTGGGTTTGTCATATATGGCCTTTATTATGTTGAGGTAAGTTCCCTCTGTGCTTACTTTCCACAGGATCCTTGTAGTAAATGTGTGTTGAATTTGTCAAAACTTTTTCTGCCTCTATTGAGATATTATATGGTTTTTACCCTTCAATTTGTTAGTATGGTGTATCACATTGATTGATTTGGATATACTGAAGAATCCTTGCATTCCTGGGATAAACCCCACTTGACCATGTTGTATGATCCTTTTAATGTGCTTCTGTATTCTGTTTGCTAGTATTTTGTTGAGGATTTTTGCATGTATGTTCATCAGTGATATTACCCTGCAGTTTTCTTTTTCTGTGTCATCTTTTTCTGGTTTTGGCATCGGGGTGATGGTGGTCTCATCAAATGAGTTTGGGAGTGTCCCTCCCTCTGCTATATTTTGGAAGAGTTTGAGAAGGATAGATGTTAGCTCTTCTCTAAATGTTTGATAGAGTTCGGCTGTGAAGCCATCTGTTCCTGGGCTTTTGTTTGTTGGAAGATTTTTAATCACAGTTTCAATATCAGTGCCTGTGATTGTTCTGTTTATATTTTCTATTTCTTCTTGTTCAGTCTCAGAAGGTTGTGCTTTTCTAAGAATTTGTCCATATCTTCCAGGTTGTCCATTTTATTGGCATATAGTTGCTTGTAGTAATCTCTCAGGAATCTTTGTGTTTCTGCAGTGTCAGTTGTTACTTCTGCTTTTTCATTTCTAATTTTGTTGATTTGAGTCTTTTCCCTTTTTTTCTTGATGAATGTGGCTAATGGTTTATCAATTTTTATTATCTTCTCAGAGGACCAGCTTTTACTTTTATTAAAGTTTGCTACCATTTCCTTCATTTCTTTTTCATTTAACTGATCAGATGTTTATGATTTCTTTCCTTTGGCTAACTTTGGGGTTTCTCTTGTTGTGGTTCTTCTTCTAATTTCTTCAGGTGTAAGTTTAGGATTTTTATTTGAGATGTTTCTTGTTTCTTGAGGTAGAATTGTATTGCTATAAACTTCCATCTTAGAACTGCTTTTGCTGCATCCCATAGGTTTTGTGTTGTCATGTTTTCATTGTCATTTGTTTCTAGGTATTTTTTGATTTCCTCTTTGATTTCTTCAGTGATCTCTTGGTTATTAAGAAGTGTATTGTTTAGCCTCCTTGTGTTTGTATTTTATTTACAGAGATTTTCCTGTAATTGATACTAGTCTCATAGCATTGTGGTTGGAAAAGGTACTTGATATGATTTCTATTTTCTTAAATTTACCAGGGCTTGATTTGTGACCCAGGATATAATCTATCCTGGAGAATGTTCCATGAGCACTTTAGAAGAAAGTAAATTCTGTTGGTTTTGGATGAAATGCCCTACAGATATCAACTAAGTCCATATTGTTTAATGTGTTATATAAAGCCTTGATTCCTTAGTTTTTTTTCATTTTTGATGATCTGTCCATTGTTGAAAGTGGAGTGTTAACGTACCCTACTATTATTGTTTTACTGTCAATTTCCCCTTTTGTGTGTATTAGCATATGCCTTATTTATTGAGGTGCTACTATGTTGAGTTCATCAATATTTACATTTGTTATGTCTTCTTCTTGGATTGATCCCTTGATCATTATCTAGTGTCCTTCTTTGTCTCTTGTAATGGTTTAATTGTAATGTATATTTTGTGTGATATGAGATTTGCTACTCCAGCTTTCTTTGATTTCCATTTGCATGGAGTATCTTTTTCAGTCTGTATGTGTTCCTAGGTTAAGTGGGTGTCTTGTAGACAGCATATATATGGGTCTTATGTTTTGTATGCATTCAGCCAGCCTATGTCTTTTGGTTGGATCATTTAATCCATTTATATTTAAGGTAATTATCAATATGTATCTTCCTATTACCATTTTCTTAATTGTTTTGGGCTTGTTATTATAGGTCTTTTCCTTCTCTTGTTTTTCTTGCCAGAGAAGCTCCTTTAGAATTTGTTTTAAAGCTGGTTTGGTAGGGCTGAATTCTCTTAGCTTTTGCTTGTCTGTAAAGGTTTTAATTTCTCCATCAAATGTGCATTAGATTCTTGCTGGGTAATCTTGCTGGTAGGTTTTTCCCTTTCATCACTTTCAATATGTCCTGCCACTCCCTTCTGGCTTGCAGAATTTCTGCTCAAAGATCAGCTTTTAAACTTATGGAAATTCCCTTGTATGTTATTTGTTGCTTTTCCCTTTTTGCTTTTAATATTTTTTCTTCATATTTAATATTTGAATGTTTACTTAATATGTGTTTTGCATATTTCTCTTTGGTTTTATTCTGTAGGGGACTCTCTGCACTTCCTGGACTTGATTGACTATTTCCTTGCCCATTTTAGGGAAATTTTCAACTATAATGTCTTCAAATATTTTCTCAGTTCCTTTCTTGTTCTCTTCTTCTTCTGGGACCTCTATAATTTGAAAGTTGGTGCATTTAATGTTTTCCCAGAGATTCTGGGACTGTCCTAAATTCTTTTCATTCCTGCTTCTTTATTCTGCTCTGCTGTGGTTTTTTCCAATCTTTTATTTTCCAGGTTACTTATCCAGTCTTCTGCCTCATTTATTCTGCTATTGATTCCTTCTAGAGAATTTTAAATTTCATTTATTGTGTTGTTCATCATTTTTTTTTGCTCTTTAGTTCTATGTTCTTTTTAAATATTTCCTTTTTTTTCTCCTTTTTCTTTCCAAGATTTTGGATCATTTTTATTATCATTACTCTAAATTCTTTTTTAAGTAGACTGCCTCTTTTCTCTTCATTTGTTTGGTTTAGTGGGTTTTTACTTTGCTCCTTCATCTGCTGTGTATTTTTCTGTCTTCTCATTTTTCTTAACTTATTGCGTTTGAGGTCTCCTTTTCACAGGCTGCAAGTTCCCATTATTTTTGGTTTCTTCCCCCAGTGGGTAAAGTTGGTTCAATGGGTTGTGTACGCTTCCTGATGGAGGAGACTGATGCCTGTGTCTGGTGGATTAGACTGGATCTTGTCTTTCTGGTGGACTCGTCCATGTCAGGTGGTGTGTTTTCCAGTGTCTGTGAACTTATTATGATTTTAGGCAGCCTCTCTGATAATGGGTGTTGTTGTATTCCTATCTTGCTTGTTGTTTGGCATGCAGTGTCCAGCACTGCAGCTTGCTTGTTGTTGAGTGGAGTTTGGTCTTAGCATTGAGATGGCGATCTCTGGGATAACTCTCACCAATTGATATTACATGGGGCCTGGAGGTCTCTGGTGGTCTAACGTACTGATCTCATGTATTCTAACTCAGAAACTCTGGCCTTACTCCCTGCTGGAGCCACAAGACCCTGTCAGTCACACGGCTCAGAAGAAAAGTGAGGAGGAAAAGAGAAAGAAAAAAAATAAAATAAAATAAAGTATTAAAATAAAAATTACTATTAAAAATTATTAAAAACTTTAAAAAGTTCTAAAAAAGGGAAGAGAGTAACCAAACTAATAAACAAATCTGCCAATGATAACAAGTGTTAAAAACTATACTAAATAAACATAAAAATCAGAAACTAGTCAGTCCCATAGAGCAAACCCCAAGTCTACAGTTGCTGCCAAAGTCCACCACCTCAATTTTGGGATGATTCATTGTCTATTCACGTATTCCACAGGTGCAGGGTACATCAAGTTGATTGTGGATTTTTAATCTGATGCTCCTGAGGCTACACGGAGAAATTTCCCTTTCTCTTCTTTGTTCACACGGCTCCTGGGTTTCAGCTTTGGATTTGGCCCCACTTCTGCATGTAGGTTTCCCTCTGGTGACTGTTCTTCACCCATACAGGAGAAGGTTAAAAGAGTGGCTGATTAGGGGGCTCTAGTTGTCTCTGACCGGGTGGAGGAGGGGTATATAATGCGGGGTGAGCCTGCAGTTGCAGAGGCTGGTGTGACGTTGCAACAGCCTGAAGTATGCTGTGTGTTCTCTCAGAGAAGTTGTCCCTGGATCATGGGACCCTGGCAGTGGCAGGCTGCACAGCCTCCTGGGAAGGGTGGTGTGGATAGTGACTTTTGCTTGCATACAGGATTCTCGGTGGCTGCAGCAGCAGCCTTAGCATTTCATGACAGTCTCTGATGTCCGCGCTCATAGCCACACTTGCGCCCAGATGACGTGATCTTATATCTAGAAGATCCTAAGCACTCCACCAATGGGCTTTTAGAACTAATAAACAAATTCAGGTAACTTGCAGGATACAAAAGCAACATATAAAAATGAAGTGTTCTTCTCTATAGTAGTAACAATTTATTGCAAAAGACATTAAAAATATATCCCATTTACAATAGCATCAGAATACACTTAGGAATTAACTTAATCAAAAAGAGGAAAGATCTGTACACTGAAAACTGTAAGACATTGATAAGAAGAATTGAAAGCACAAATAAATAAAAATATATCTTATGTTTATGAATTAGAAGACTTAATACTGTTAAAATGTACTTACTAATTGAAGACATCTACAGATTCAGTGCAATCACTCTCGGGATTCTAATGGCATTACTTTTTTACAGATATAAGAAAAACATTTCTAAAATTTGTATGGTGCCACAGAAGACCCAAAATAGCCAAAACAATCCTAAGAAAGAATAATAAACCTTGAGGCATCACACTTTCTGATTTCAAGATATATTAGAATAATATAGTAATCAAAACATCTTGGTTTTGGCATATAAACAGACACACAGAGCAATGGAACATAATCAAGAGCCCAGAAATAAACCCATGCATATACATTCAGTTAATATATGACGTTGGGTCCAAGAATACTCAATGGGAAAAGGGTTGTCTCTTCAATAAGTGGTGATGGGAAAGTTGGATAGGCACATGAAAATGAATGAAACTGGACCGTTATTTTAAACCACTCACAGAATTAACTCATAATGAAATAAAGATTTAAATGTAAGACCTGATACCATAAAACTCCTAGAAGTAAATGTTGGGAAATGCTACTTGACATTGGTCTTAGATATGATTTAATGGATATGACACCAATGGACAATCAAAAAAAAATAAATCAACAAATGGGAATACATAAACCTAAAAATGCATAGCAAAAGAAACCATCAACAAAATCAAAAGGCAACCTTTAGAATGGGAGAAAATATTTGCAAGCTATGTGTCTGATGAAGTTAATATCCAAAATATATAAGCAACTTATAAAACACAATAGTTATTTTTTTAATCCAATTTAAAAATGGGAAGAAGACATCATTAGACATTTTTCCAAAGGATATATTCAAATAGCCAACTGGAAATGGAAAGATTCTCAACATCACTAATCATTAGGGAAATGCAAATGAAAAGTAGCATGAGATATCACCTCACACCTGTTAGAATGGCCACTATCAAGAAGACCAGAGATAAGTGCTGGTAAGGATGTGAAGAAAAGTGAACATTTGTACACTGCTGGTAGGAATGTAAGTTGGTAGAGCCACTATGGAAAACAGTATGGAGGTTCCTCAAGAAATTAAAAATAGAACTACCATATGATCCAGAAATTCCACATCTTAATATATATCTAAAGAAAATGAAATCATTTTCTTGAACTAATATCTACACTCTTACATTCAAGACAGTATTATTTACAATAGTCAAGATATGGAAACTACTTAAGTGTCCATCAGTGGGTGAAATGGTAAAGATAAGGTGCTGCATTTATATACAATTGAGTATTATTCTGCCATATAAAAGGAAATCCTGCCATTTGCAATGTTATGGATAAATCTTAAGGACATTGTGCTAAGTGAAATAAGTCAGATAGTGAAAGACAAGGGCTGTATGATCTCATTTATATGCGGAAACTTATTAAAAAAATCAGAGAAACAAAGAACAGATTCTTAGTTGCCAGGGCAGGTGTAGGAGTGGGTTAAATGGGTGAAGCTGAACAAAGTGTACAAATCTCTGGTTATAAGTTGAATAAGTTCTGGGAATGTAATGTACAGCATGGTGACTATGGTTAACTCTTGTATATTTCAAAGTTGCTGAGAGAATAAACCTTAGAAGTTCTCACCACACATAAAATAATAATAATAATTGTATCTATGTGATGTGATGGGTGTGTTAAATAATTTTATTTTATAATCATTTCACAGTATATGCATATATTTGATTATTACATTGTAATAATTTAATAACTATGTTAGTTGTCAGTTATATCAATAAATATGGCAAATAATATTGTAAGAAATAAACTAATAAAATAGTAGCAGATAATTTTTCTTTAATTACAGGAAAGAATATGGTTAAGCACAATCTACTCACAAAATGCTAACTAGAGATATAATATATAGGTTACTTACCTTTTCTATGCAATATGTTACCAAAAACATATTTAAATGATTTGAATTTACCAGAAAATAGAGAAATGTAAAACATTTTCTCCTTGAAAATATATATCTTTATCATGAATGTTTCCTTCAAGAAATGGAGATGACTAATATCAATAATTTGATGTAAAGTAGTATTGTTTAATTATATATATATATATAATGTATAATTGCTTCATTATAT
>NW_021703779.1:69059754-69160907 GCF_005190385.1 Monodon monoceros | reverse complement strand
TATATATATATATATATATATATATATATATATATATATATATATACACACTTTCCAAAATAGAGGTAAAAATGCTGACCCTGAGTTCCAGTCCTGTTGTGGCAGGTGAATAGTTAAGATAATTGCCAACAGTTTCCAAATTTAAAGTAATCAATGCAAAATGATAGTAATATTTTTTGTTTCTTTTTTTCCTAACTTCAATAATTTTTGTTCAGATAAAAAGAAAGCATATTTTTAATTTCCTCTTGTTTTGTTATAAAAGTCAACACCAGAAGTCAGGATCTCTGTTGTCAGGACTCTGTCTCTTGATAGCTCTGAATGTTTGGTCATTATTTCCCTTTTCTAGGCTTCAGCTTTCTTCTCACTATAAAATGCATTGTAAGCATGAGGGGGGACACAATGGATCATGGAGAGAGACTTTCAAGAATCAGATAAATTTAAATTTCTTCTCTCAGGTATTACATTCTAGGTGTATCTGCATAGCAACACTTTTCAGTTATAAATAATGACATTTATTTATCAGTAACCCTCTAATAAATCCACACAAGTCCAGTCCTATAAAGGAATATTAAACAGTGAAAGTGGATAACCAAGTTCCTGTTTCTGTTGTGATGTAATGGTAGAATAATTAGATGGGACCAATTTAAATCCCATGATAAAATTAATGCAATAATAAATTTGAGTCCAATTTTTGATTTTCATATTACTTGTTTAAGAAGCTGTGAAATATGTCACAGTGACTAAAAGGAAGCTGAAACACAGTGGTTCTAATTTGCTTATTCTTATTCTTTACATTTCCATGATATTCAGGCCCATCAGACCTCAGACTCTTTAGAAAAGCACTGAAGGTTATTTATTCTCATTGCTGGTGTTAACTTTTCCCCTCTAATTTTCATTCCTCAGTTTTTCCTCTGCTGTTGTTTTTTTTTTGGGGGGGGGATGGGATTATGGATATATTTAGTATTTTGTTTCAATTTGCTCATTGAATTTTTACTATATCTATTTGCATGGTTTTATTAATAGTTGTTCTAAGGGTTAAGATTTACATACTTAACTTTCACAGTTGAGTTAGAATTAATATTTCACCACTTCAAGTGAAATGCAATCAGCTTATCATAAAATAAGTTCCTTTACCATTCCTCCTTTTTGTTGTATTTGTCATATGTATTGCCTTTACATATATTTAAAATCCCATCTGACAATGTTATACCCTTTGTTTTCTATATTTGATAGAATTTCAGAGAATACCCAATATATTTACCTATATATTTAATGTTCCTGGTATTCATTTATTTTTGATGCATCAAGTGTCTCTCTCATATCAATGCCCTCTCATCTGAAGAAATTTCCTTAGCATCTGTTTTGGAACAGGACTGCTGACAATGAATTTTCATAGATTTTCTTCATCTGAAAGTGTCTTTATTTCACCTTTATTCCTAAGGTTATTTTAACCAGATGTAGAATTCTTTATTTACAGTCAGGTAATTTACAAATGTTATTCCATTTCATTCTGGTCTCCATTGTTTCTGATGAGAAATGTGTAGTCATTGAAATTGCTTCCCACCATATATCTAGTATAGTTTTTCTCTGGATATTTTACAGATTTAAAAAATTGGTCTTTAGCTTTCTGAAATTTGATGATGATGGGCATATTTATTTGAATTTATCCTATTTGAAGTTTTCTGAACTTCGTGTATCTATGTTTATGTTTGTGGCCAAAATTAGTAAGTATTCAGCTGTATCTCTTCAAATGTATTTCCTGCACTACATTCTTTTTACTCCTCTTCTTGGTTGTGACAATATGTCAGTCATTCTATTATCATTAGGTAGTTTATTAACCCTCTGTTAATTTATTTGAATCTCTTTCCCTCTTTTTTCAGATTAGATATTTCAAAATCTATATTTAAGATCATTGGCTCTCCCCTTGGTAATTTTAAATCTGCTAGTGAGCATAGCCAATGAGTTTTTATTTTAATTTCAGCTATTATATTTTTAAGTTCTAAAATTTCTATTTGAATACTCTTTATATCTTTGCTGAGACTTCTTATCATTTTGTTTGTTTCAAGAGTGTTCACTCTCACTTTTTGGAATACAGATCTAGTAGCTGCATTAATGTCTTTAACTCTAATATCTGTATCCCCTTGGGAATGGCATAGGTTGATTTTTTCCTTGTCAAATAGTGATTTTCCTGGTTTTCTCATTCTGAGTAATTTTGGATTGTATGCTTGACATTTTAAATATGTTTTTCTGACACTTTAGGTCTTGTTTAAATCCTAATGAAAATGTTGAGTTTTTAAATTATTTCAGGAGGTAGCCAAACTGGTTGGGTTCAGGCCACAAGGTCTGACTTACATTATGTGGACTGTAGTTTTAATGTCAGTTTGGCTTTTAAAGCCTTTGCAGTGCTACAGTTATGTATTGCATGAACATTACCCAGTGCCTACTCTGGGACCTGGGCAATGGTCTACTTAGTAGTTCAGTTCTCAAAGCCTTTAGTATACTATTTTGGGTAACAACCCCATGTGAGCTGCTTGGGAGTGATCCCAGGAAATTAAACATCACTTTATGAGATAGCTCTCTTGAAGTCTCTCCTATTTAAATTTTTCCTTGGATACTTTCAGATTTCCTGAAACCACATTTCACAGTTCTCCAACAGAAAACAAGGTGCGTATTTTGTTTGTTTGTTTAATGCCACTTTAGCATGTAATGTCTATGACTGCATCTGCGTTCTGGGCAAAACCTTGGGCGAACAGAAAGGGAAAATACAGCAACTGGGGTTCCCCCACATATTCTTGGAATCACACCTTCTCTGATTCACAAGTAAGATTTACCTCTCTCAGAGTTTCACACATCTACTCAGACATTACTACTCCTGCAGCATTGTGGGATTTCTTGGTAGCTGGTGAAGGAGAGAATGATAGGGGATGCTTTCCACTCTTTCTGAACTTCAGGTATTGTCTTTAACACTTCCAAGGCCAGATAATAAGGGCTTCTCTTAAAGTTTTCTATCTACACCACTTGTCCACATCTGAATTTCATGCTGGTTTTGAGTCAAGCATCAATGATACCCAAAGGCAAAATGGTAAATTCACCACCATTTTGATGTCCCCTCAATTCAGCTCTCCAGGTCTGTCTGTTACTATTTCCTTTTCTGGGTCCATTTATAGCTGCTTCCTGCATTCTGTCCAAGGTTTATGTTTCCATTTATCAGCTTTATGACCTTGTGTACATTTATAAATATCTCTACTATTTATTTATCTTATCTGTATTAAATAAACAATAATAATAATGTCTCCTGTCACAGGAGTATTATAAATATTATATGAAAATTCAGTTAGCAAAATGTCTGGATATTAAGTAAATGATACATACTTATTGGATGGTTACATTTATAATTATTATTTTAAATTCCATCACCAGAGAAAAATTGTCAATATTTTCATATATTCCTTTATTTTCATATATATTCCTTTCACATAGTCCTTTATATACATATATATATATATATATATATATATGAATGAGAACATAGTGCACACACTGCTTAGTAACCTGCTTCCTTATCTAAAATTATATCTTAGGACGAGGGGAAGATGGCAGAAGAGTAAGATGTGGAGATCACCTTGCTCCCCACAGATACACCAGAAATACATCTACACGTGGAACAACTCCTACAGAACACCTACTGAACACTGGCAGAAGACCTCAGACCTCCCCAAAGGCAAGAAACTCTCCACGTACCTGGGTAGGGCAAAAAATAAAACAGAGAAAAAGGAATAAGGACGGGACCTGCACCAGTGGGAGGGAGCTGTGAAGGAGGAAAGGTTTCCAAACACTAAGAGCCCCTTCACGAGCGGAGACTGCGGGTGGCAGGGAGAGGGAGCTTTGGAGCTGCAGAGGAGAGTGCAGCAACAGGGGTGTGGAGGAGAAAGCGGAGAGATTCCCGCACAGAGTATTAGTGCCGACCGGCACTGACCAGCCCGAGAGGCTTCTCTGCTCACCCTCCAGGGTGGACGGGGCTGGGAGCTGA
This sequence comes from Monodon monoceros, assembly GCF_005190385.1. Lineage (NCBI taxonomy): Eukaryota > Metazoa > Chordata > Mammalia > Artiodactyla > Monodontidae > Monodon > Monodon monoceros. Next base: position 69,156,877 of record NW_021703779.1, on the reverse strand, counting down.
GGCTCCGGCTTCAGTCGGAGTGCAGGGAGAGGACTGGTGTTGGTGGCGTGAACACAGCCTGCAGAGTTTAGTGTACCATGGCTAGCCGGGAGGGAGTCCAGGGAAAAGTCTTGATCTGCTGAAGTGACAAGAGACTTTCTTCCCTCTTTGTTTCCTGGTGCCCGAGGACAGGGGATTAAGAGCGCTGCTTAAAGGAGCTCCAGAGATGGGCGTGAGCCACGCCTAAAAGCACAGACCCCAGAGACGGGCAGGAGGCACTAAAGCTGCTTTTGCCACAACCAAGAAGCCTGTGTGTGAGCCTAGGTCACTATCCACACCTCCCTTCTGAGGAGACTGTGCAGCCCACCACTACCAAGTTCCCGGGATCCAGGGACAGCTTCCCTGGAAGAACGCACAGCGAGCCTCAGGATGGTGCAACGTCACGCCAGGCTCTGCTGCCGCAGGCTCACCCCACACTCTGTGCCCTTCATTCACCCCAGCCTGAGTGCGCCAGAGCCCCCGAATCAGCGGCTGCTTTAACGCCGTCCTGTCTGAGCGAAGAACAGATGCCCTCCAGGGACCTAAATGCAGAGGTGGGGCCAAATCCAAAGTTGAGACCCCGGGAGCTGAGAGAACAAAGAAGACAAAGGGAAATCTCTCCCAGGAGCCTCAGAAGCAGCGGATTAAAGCTCCACAGTCAACTTGATGTACCCTGAATCTGTGGAATACATGAATAGACAACGAATCATCCCAAACTGAGGAGGTGAACTTTGAGAGAAAGATTTATGATTTTTCCCCTTTTCCTCTTTTTGTGAGTGTGTATGTATATACTACTGTGTGAGATTTTGCCTGTATAGCTTTGCTTCCACCATTTGTCCTAAGGTTCTATCCATCCGTTTTTAATTTTTTTAGTAACTATTGTTTTTAATTTACTAACTTTATTATATTTTACTTTACTTTATTTTACTTTATCTTCTTTCTTTCCTTCTTTTTCCTTCCTTCGTTCCTTCCTTCATTCCTTCCTTCCTTCCTCCCTCCATCCCTCCCTCCCTCCCTCCCTCCTTTCATTCTTTCTTTCCTTCTTTTCATCTTTCTTTCTTCCTTTCTTTCTTTCTTTCTTCCTGCTTCTACTAATTCATTATCTCTAGTTTTTCTCCCTTTTATTCTGAGCCATGTGGATGAAAGGCTCTTGGTGCTGCAGCCAAGAGTCAGTGCTGTGCCTCTGAGGTGGGAGAGCCAACTTCAGGACACTGGTCAACAAGAGACCTCCCAGCACCACATAATATCAAATGGCAAAAATCTCCCAGAGATCTCCAACTCAACACCAGCAGCCAGCTTCACTCAACGACCAACAAGCTACAGTGCTGGACACCCTATGCCAAACAACTAGGAAGACAGGAACACAACCCCACCCATTAGCAGAGAGGCTGCCTAAAATCATAATAAGTCCACAGACACCCCCAAACACAACACCAGAGGTGGACCTGCCCACCAGATAGAAAAGACCCAGCCTCATCCACCAGAACACAGGCACTAGTCCCCTCCACCAGGAAGCCTACACAACACACTGAACCAACCTTAGCCACTGGGGACAGACACCAAAAACAACGGGAACTACTAACCTGCAGTGTGCAAAAAGGAGACCCCAAACACAGTAAGATAAGCAAAATGAGAAGACAAAAAAACACACCGCAGATGAAGGAGCAAGATAAAAACACACCAGACCTAACAAATGAAGACGAAATAGGCAGTCTACCTGAAAAAGAATTCAGAATAATGATAGTAAAGATGATCCAAAATCTAGGAAATAGAATAGACAAAAATGCAAGAAACATTTAACGGGGACCGAGAAGAACTAAAGATGAAACAAACAATGATTAATAACACAATAAATGAAATTAAAAATACTCTAGATGGGACCAATAGCAGAATAACTGAGGCAGAAGAACGGATAAATGACCTGGAAGATAAAATAGTGGAAATACCTACTGCAGAGCAGAATAAAGAAAAAGAATGAAAAGAACAGAGGACAGTCTCAGAGACCTCTGGGACAACATTAAACACACCAACATTTGAAGTATTGGGGTTCCAGAAGAAGAAGAGAAAAAGAAAGGGACTGAGAAAATATTTGAAGAGATTACAGTTCAATACTTCCCTACTATGGGAAAGGAAATAGTTAATCAAGCCCAGGAAGCACAGAGAGTCCCATACAGGATAAATCCAAGGAGAAATATACCAAGACACATATTAATCAAACTATCAAAAATTAAATACAAAGAAAGCATATTAAAAGCAGCAAGGGAAAAACAACAAATAACACACAAGGGAATCCCCATAAGGTTAACAGCTGATCTTTCAGCAGAAGCTGTGCAAGCCAGAGAGGAGTGGCAGGACATATTTTAAGTGATGAAGGAGAGAAACCTGAAACCAAGATTACTCTACCCAGCAAGGATGTCATTCAGATTTGACAGAGAAATTAAAACCTTTACAGACAAGCAAAAGCTGAGAGAGTTCAGCAGCACCAAACCAGCTTTACAACAAATGCTAAAGGAACTTCTCTAAACAAGAAAAACAAGAGAAGGAAAAGACCTACAATAACAACACAAAACAATTAAGAAAATGGGGATGGGAGCATACATATCGATAATTACCTTAAATGTAAATGGACTAAATGCTCCCACGAAAAGACACAGATTTGCTGAATGGATACAAAAACAAGACCCATATATATGCTGTCTACAAGAGACCCACTTCAGACCATGCGACACATACAGACTGAAAGTAAGGAGATGGAAAAAGATATTCCATGCGAATGGAAACCAAAAGAAAGCTGGAGGAACAATTCTCATATCAGACAAAATAGACTTTAAAATAAAGACTATTAGAAGAGACAAAGAAGGACATTACATAATGATCAAGGGATCGATCCAAGAAGAAGATGTAACAATTGTAAATATTTATGCACCCAACATAGAAGCACCTCAATACATAAGGAAAATACTAACAGCCATAAAAGGTGAAATCGACAGTAACACATTCATAATAGGGGACTTTAACACCCCACTTTCGCCAATGGACAGACCTTCCAAAATGAAAATGAATAAGGAAACACAAGCTTTAAATGATACATTAAACAAGATAGACTTAATTGATAATTATAAGACACTCCATCCAAAAACAACAGAACACACATTTTTCTCAAGTGCTCATGGAACATTCTCGAGGATAGATCATATCTTGGGTCACAAATCAAGCCTTGGCAAATTTAAGAAAATTGAAATTGTATCAAGTATCTTTTACAACAACAATGCTATGAGACTAGATATCAATTACAGGAAAAGATCTGTAAAAATTACAAACAAATGGAGGCTAAAGAATACACTACTTAATAACGAAGTGATCATGGAAGAAATAAAAGAGGAAATTAAAATACCTAGAAACAAATGACAATAGAGGCATGACGACCCAAAACCTATGGGATGCAGCAAAAGCAGTTCTAAGAGGGAAGTTTATAACAATAGAAGCCCACCATAAGAACCAGGAAACATCTCAAATAAACAACCTAACCTTACACCTAAAGCAATTAGAGAAAGAAGAACAAAAAAACACAAAGTTAGCAGAAGGAAAGAAATCATAAAAATAAGATTAGAAATAAATGAAAAAGAAATGAAGGAAACAATAGCAAAGATCAATAAAACTACAAGCTGGTTCTTTGAGAAGATAAAAAAAATTGATAAAACATTAGCCAGACTCATCAAGAAAAAAGGGAGAAGACTCAAATCAATAGAATTAGAAGTGAAAAAGGAGAAGTGACAAGTTACACTGCAGAAATACAAAAGATCATGAGAGATTACTACAAGAAACTCCATGCCAGTAAAATGGACAACCTGGAAGAAATGGACAAATTCTTAGAAATGCACAACCTGCCAAGACTGAATCAGGAAGAAATAGAAAATATGAACAGACCAATCACAAGCACTGAAATTGAAACTGTGATTAAAAATCTTCCAACAAACAAAAGCCCAGGACAAGATGGTTTCACAGGCGACTTCTATCAAACATTTGGAGTAGAGCTAACACCTATACTTCTCAAACTCTTCCAAAATATAGCAGAGGGAGAAACACTCCCAAATTCATTCTACGAGGCCACCATCACCTTGATACCAAAACCAGACAAGGATGTCGCAAAGAAAGAAGACTACAGGCCATTATCACTGATGAACATAGATGCAAAAATCCTCAACAAAATACTAGCAAACATAATTCAACAGCTCATTAAAAGGAGCATACACCATGATCAAGTGGTGTTTATTCCAGGAATGCAAGGATTCTTCAATATACACACATCAATCAATGTGAAAAACCATATTAACAAATTGAAGGAGAAAAACCATATGATCATCTCAATTGATGCAGAGAAAGCTTTCGACAAAATTCAACACCCATTCATGATAAAAACCCTGCCAAAAGTAGGCATACAGGGAACTTTTCTCAGCATAATAAAGGCCATATATGACAAACCCACAGCCAACATCATGCTCAATGGTGAAAAATTGAAAGCATTTCCACTAAGATCAGGAACAAGAAAAGGTTGCCCACTCTCACCACTCTTATTCAACATAGTTTTGGAAGTTTTAGCCACAGCAATCAGAGAAGAAAAGGAAATAAAAGGAATCCAAATCAGAAACGAAAAAGTAAAGTGGTCACTGTTTGCAGATGACATGATACTATACAGAGAGAATCCTAAAGATGCTACCAGAAAACTACTAGGCCTAATCAATGAATTTGGTACAGTTGCAGGATACGAAATTAATGCACAGAAATCTCTGGCATTCCTATACACTAATGATGAAAAATCTGAAAGTGAAACCAAGAAAACACTCCCATTTACCATTGCAACAAAAAGAATAAAATATCTAGGAAAAAAACTACCTAAGGAGACAAAAGACCTGTATGCAGAAAATTATAAGACACTGATTAAAGAAATTAAAGATGATACAAATAGATGGAGAAATATACCATATTCTTGGACTGGAAGAATCAACATTGTGAAAATGATTCTACTACACAAAGCAATCTACATATTCAATGTAATACCTATCAAACTACCACTGACATTTTCCACGAAACTAGAACACAAAATTTCACAGTTTGTATGGAAACACAAAAGATTCCGAATAGCCAAAGCAATCTTGAGAGCAAAAAACGGAGTTGGATGAATCAGGGTCCCTGACTTCAGACTATACTACAAAACTACAGTAATCAAGCCAGTATGGTACTGGCACAAAAACAGAAAGATAGATCAATGGAACAGCATTGAAAGCCAAGAGATAAACCCACCACATATGGTCACCTTAACTTTGATAAAGGAGGCAGGAATGTACAGTGGAGAAAGGACAGCCTCTTCAATAAATGGTGCTGGGAAAACTGGACAGGTACATGTAAAATTATGAGATTAGATCACTCCCAAACAACATACACAAAAATAAACTCAACATGGATTAAAGACCTAAATGTAGGGCCAGAAACTATCAAACTCTTAGAGGAAATCACAGGCAGAACACTCTATGACATAAATCACAGCAAGATCCTTTTTGACCCACCTCCTAGAGAAATTGAAATAAAAACAAAAATAAACAAGTGGGGGCTAATGAAACTTCAAAGTTTTTGCCCAGCAAAGGAAACAATAAACAAGACCAGAAGACAACCCTCAGAATGAGAGAAAATATTTTCAAATGAAACAACTGACAAAGGATTAATTTCCAAAATTTACAAGCAGCTCATGCAGCTCAATAACAGAAAAACAGCAACCCAATCCAAAAATGGGCAGAAGACTTAAATAGACATTTCTCCAAAGAAGATATACAGACTGCCAACAAATACATGAAAGAATGCTCAACATCATTAAGCATTAGAGAAATGCAAATCAAAACTACAATGAGATATCATCTCACACCAGTCAGAATGGCCATCATAAAAAAATCTAGAAACAATAAATGCTGGAGAGGGTGTGGAGAAAAGGGCACCCTCTTGCACTGCTGGTGGGAATGTGAATTGGTTCAGCCACTATGGAGAATAGTATGGATGTTCCTTAAAAATCTACAAATAGAAATACCATATGACCCAGCAATCCCACTACTGGGCATATACCCTGAGAAAACCATAATTCAAGAAGAGTCATGTACCAAAATGTTCATTGCAGCTCTATTTACAATAGCCAGGAGATGGAAACAACCGCAGTGTTCATCATCGGATGAATGGATAAAGAAAATGTGGCACATATATACAATGGAATATTACTCAGCCATGAAAAGAAACGAAATTGAGCTATTTGTAATGAGGTGGATAGACCTAGAGTCTGTCATACAGAGTAAAGTAAGTCAGAAACAGAAAGACAAATACCATATGCTAACACACATATATAAGGAATTTAAGGGAAAAAATGTCATGAAGAACCTAGGGGTAAGCAAGAGAGAGGCATGGACATATATACACTACCAAACCTAAGGTAGATAGCTACTGGGAAGCAGCTGCATAACGCAGGGAGATCAGCTCGGTGCTTTGTGACCGCCTGGAGGGGTGGGATAGGGAGGGTGGGAGGGAGGGAGACGCAAGAGGGAAGAGATATGGGAACATATGTATTTGTATAACTGATTCACTGTGTTATAAAGCAGAAACTAACACACCATTGTAAAGCAATTATACCCCAATAAAGATGTTAAAAAAAAGAAAAGAAAAAAAAAAAGTCATTCTGAATTTCCAATTGCACTTAATGCTAACATCTAAAATAATTTCCTGAATATTAAACCAGTTGTTTTCTAAAGACAATAGTATACTATGTACTAGAAAAAATGAATTTTTATTCTTTCACCCCTCTTTGGAAGATTTTCTTATGCTTTACAAAACAAGCAATCATAAATATAATTTTCTATGAGCATATTTTAGGTGATAATTTATAAAAAATAAAATAAAATAAAATATCTTAAACATCCTTACATGTCAATACATATAACACTGATTTTTAAACCTGGTTTTCCATTTTCTCAGTGTATACATAATTTAACTTGTATTTAATCTTTGTTTGCAAAATTTTATAATAATAAGAGTAAACATCATTGTAACCTAGAATTTTATGTCATTCTTTGTCACTTTCATAAAAAGTATTTTAGCCTAATTTCTGATATTATATTATTTACTCATATCAAATTTTAAAAATTCTTATATTGCCTTTTAGAGTTTGTTGTTAGTTCATTTCGTTTAAAAGTCTGTTTTTATTGTGATAGAATATACATAACATAACATTTACCATCGTAATCATTCTAAACTGTATAACTGTGACATTAGTTCCATTCACAAGGTCGTGCCAGTATCATCAATATCAATCTTGAGAAATTTGTCATTATCTTAAACAGAAACTCTGGAGCTATTAAAAAATAACTCCCCATTTTTCCCTCTCCTGGACCTGGAAAACTCTATTCTATATTTTGTCTGTATAAATTTGTTTATTTTAAATACCTCATATTTAAAATCACCTAATATTTTTAAAAATTATCTATCTTATTTCATTTAGCATAATGCTTTAAAGGTTTATATCTGTGGTAGTTGTATCAGAATTTCATTCCTTTTTAAGTTGAATTACATTCCCTTATATGTATATATCACTTTTTGTTTATTCATTCATCTGTTGATGAACACTTAGATTATTTCACCTTTGGGCTATTGTAAATAATGTTGTTATGAACATTTGTATACAAATACCTGAGTCCTTGCATGCAATTATTCTGGGCATATACCTAGAAGTGAAATTCCTAGATCATATGGTAATTCTATGTTTACCTTTTGTAGTAAATGCCAAACTTTTTATACAGTGACTGTACCATTTGAATTTCCACTAGCAATGTGCAATGGCTCCAATTTCTCCACATTCTTGACAAGTCTTATTATCTATTTTTTGATCATAGCTATCCAAATGGGTACAAAATGGCCTCTCATTGTGGTTTTCATTTTCATTTCTCTAATGACTAGAATTATTGACCATCTTTTTATAAGCTTATTGGACATTTGTGTATCTTCTTTGGAGAAATGTCTGTTCAAGTTCTTTGCTTATTTTAAAATTGGGTTTTTGTTTTTGTTTTCAGTTGTAGGAATTCTCTATACAGTCTGGATATAAATTCCTTATCAGATAGATGATTTGCAAATATTTTCTCCCACTGTGTCCTCTTTTCACTCTCTTGATTGTGTCCTTTAATGCACAAAATCTTTAATTTAGATGAAATGCAAGTTATTTTTTTCTTTTATTGCTTGTGCTTTTGGTTTCATATCTATGAAATCATTTCCAAATTCAATTTCTTGAAAACTTTTCTTATATATTTTCTACTGAGCTTTACATATTTGCTTTCACATTTAGGTCTCTTTTTTTTTACACGTTAAATATCTTCCAATTTTATTTGTCAATTATACCTCAATAAAGTTAAACAACAAAAAAAATATCACGAAACAAGCTGAGAAGAAAAAAACTGTTAACTGCTCAGCTAAAACCAGACTTATCTTTCCTTTGGGTGAGCTTAAGAGGGGGCTGTCTCTTAGAGTTTAGCCCCTAGAGTACCCCTCAGCCTCTACTGCCCACCCAGCCTCCTAACCCAGAGAGGTACCTGCCCTGCTCTCGTTCTGATTCCCACCTGAAGCCTTCCCAGCAGCCAGAGTGGCTCAAATCTGCACACACCTGTGGAAACCAGAAATGGTCCCTCTTGAGCTTAATTTTGGGGACAAGAAAGTTCTGTATCATTAAATAATATACGCCCCAGGGGATGGTCCCCCTTCCTTTCCTACTGTGACAAATATAGGTCTTGATCAGGTTTGGTTAACTTTTGTATATTGTGTAAGCTAAGTGTCTAAGTTCATTCTTTTGCATGAGGATATCCAGTTGTTCAGTATCATTTGTTGAATAATCTATTATTTCCCCCATTGAAGGATCTTGGCACCCTTGTCAAAAATAAATAAGTCATAGATGTAACAGTTTATTTCTTGGCTCTCTATTCTAGTCTATTTGTCTATATGTCTATATTTATGCCAGTACCACATTGTTTTGATTTCTGTAACTTTACAGCAAGTTTGAAATCAGCAAATGTGAGTCCTCAAAACTTTGCTCCTTTGCAATATGTTTTTGGCTTGTTGGGATCACTTGAATTTCCATATGGATTTGTAGATTTTGTTTTCTGTTTCTATTGATTACTTTTGGTAATATTTTAACATTATTAAGTTTTTTCATTCATGAATACAGGATATTTTTTCACTTATTAGCGTATTCTTTAATTTATTTCAGTAATGTTTTGTAATTTGTATTAGTCTTTCACCTCCTTGGTTAAATTTATTGCTAAATATTTTATTATATTTGATGCTATTGTAAATAAAAGTTTTCTTAATTTACAATTTGTATTATTCATTTCTGGTGTATAGAAATGCAATGTACTTTTTGTGTGAATGTGTTTGTCTAACATTCATGTTCTTGTGTGTGATATTTGTTTTCTACAAATATAATTATATCATTTACAAGCAAAGATATTTTTTCCTCCTTTCCAATTTGGATGTACTTTATTTCTCATAGTTTTTTCCTACCTGGTGCTTTGCCTAGAACTTCTAACAGTATTTTAAATAGAAATTGTGGAAGCAGGAATCTTTGTCTTGTTCCTGATATTAAAAGAAAATCTTTCTGTCTTTCACCATTGAATACGATGATGTTAGCTATTGGTTTTTCATATAATAGCCTTCATCATCTTGAAGAAATGTCCTTCTATTCCTAGAATGGAGAGTTTTTTATCAAGAAAGAATTTTGAAGTTTATCAAACACTTTTTCTGTATCTGTTGCAATGATCATATGATTTTTTTTCCTTCATTCTCTTTAGTTAACTCATACGAAATGTTGACTTAGGGTATGTAATTGGAGTATAAAATTGTAGTGGTCCAAATGATTGTTTACTTGTTATACCTACATCTATTGAACAATCTACCTTCATCCACTGATTTGATATACAACTATATCATATACTAAAATTTTATCTGTACTTAAATGTATTTCTGAGCTTTCTTCTCACAGTTTAAATATTGTAGTTTTCTAGTACCCTTAATTATCTGTTGAACAATTCTTCTCCAATTATATTCCAAAATGTTCTTTGCTTATTCACTCTTTCATATGAGCATTAGATTAATTTATGTCTCTACACACAAAAAAAACTCATTTGAAATTTTATTGTAATTTAATGTATAGAAAATCTGGGGGTAATATTTACATGTCTGCATTTAGCTATGGTTCCTGTATGTCTTTACTCAACATTTGGTAGTTTCCTTCATATGCTTTCTGTGATTTTTGTTAATTTGTTCCAAAACATTTCATGTTCTATAAATGTGACTGTAATTAGGATATCTTTCACATCACAGTTTATAACTAGTTAAGCAAATGGATAGCAATTGTGGAAACTTAGTTTCTTAGTGTCAGAGTGAGTGGATACAGATAAACAAGGGGAAAAACAAGATAATTGTTTTGATGTTGGGTTTAGAATCAGGGGCATCAGTATGAACTCATGTTTAACTTAATATAGATACAGATGGATACATATAAAAATATCTGTAGACATATGTTTATAGTTGGCTTAGTGTACATATTAACATTTCTTTACTTTTTCAACTGAGAGGGACTAAAACCAGTGGCAGTGAGCACTGAGCTCAGTGACAATGAGCACAATACAAACCCTAGTTTTTATTTTCTATTAGTATTTTCTAATGAAAGGAACCAGAGTTACGTGGAGAAATAGCTGAGTTTAGGGCGAGGGTAGAGCATCTTATAAGGCCAGAAAAGAAGCAAAACAACAACAACAACAACAACAACAACAATGAAAGTATATCAAATGGGCAAGGAGCTACCTGAAAGAGCTCCCAATGATGAAACTGAAGGAGCTCCCAATGACTAAAGCTGGAAGAGTTTAGGCAAAAAAATTATTTAAAGAGTGTTGTATTATAACCCCAATTATAAATATTGAGGAGTCCATATAGATATAAATAAATGGAGTATAATAGACACAGCTCCCATGTAGAAAAGTTTAAATAAACTATATATATATTCCACACTTAAGGAGGTAGAGCATAACTCCACACTCCTTAAGTGTAAATTTCATATAATGACTTCCTTCCACATGGCACACCATAGAAATGGCAAATAAACAGTAACTTATCCAGTAACGAAGAAACATGAAAAAATTAGTTAGGTGTTTAACATTAATGGTAATGTCATGTTGATAGTATATACCTTTGATATGATGTGATGAGAACAGCACTTTATCTCTGTGTCTCACTCCCCAAAAAATACAACCCAATTTAATCATGACAAAAACACCAAAGAAACTCATCCAAGGGCATAACTATGAAATGTCTGACCAGTTTGTTTCAAAACTGTCAAGGTCATATAAAACAAGGAAAGTCTAAGAAACTGTCACAGCCAAGAGGAGCCAAAGGCAACATGACTACTAATTGTAATGTGGTACCCTGTATATAACCCTAGAAGAGAAAAAGGATATTAGGTAAAAACTAAGGTAACCTAAATACAGTTTGTACTTTAGTTAATAATGTATCAGTATTGGATCACTATTTGTGACAAACATATGAAACCAACATATTAACAATATATCATGTTTGTTAGGTAGCTGGGTGTGGATTATATGGGAACTCTATTACCATCACAACTTTTCTCTAAACCTAAAACTGTTCTAAAAAGAAAAAGATTTTTAGCTAATAGTTGTGTAAGTGGGTATATTTCTCTTGTTGCTGGCCATAATATTGTTTCTTTATTGCAAGTTATATGTACTTTGCTTTTCAAATAGGTAGACTTTATCATGGTTAGAATATTTCTTGTACTGAGTATACTCCTTTTCCACTCTTGCTGTTTTGTTTTAGAAATGTATGTTGAAATTTATATATGCCTTTTTCACGACAATAATGATTTTAATGGTTATTTGCAAGTTTAGGTGAGTTTAAGTATATTGATATATTTTTAGCTATTGTGTCTTAAATTGATTAGTATCTTTTATTTCATAACATATTTTCAAACTATGTCATTGAGAGAGGAGCCTTTAATAATTCCCAAGTGAAGGTATTGAAAACTTCACGTGTCAAGTGATTATTTTTAAGTGCTTTTATATGTCTGAAAATGAATTTTGAGATGATATGTACCAGCACAAAGCCACTCATTTTAATTAAAGGCTTGAGTTAGGGCCAATTCTATAATATATATATATAATTACAAAGAATATATAATTATATAATATATATAATATTTATAATTACAAATAATATATGTTGTATATATCACATATATTCTTTGTATTTAATTCTTTTCCATTATAGGTTATTACAAGATATTGAGTATGGTTCCCTGTGCTAAACAATAAATCATTGTTGTTTATCTATTTTATATATGGTAGTGTGTATCTGTTAATCCTGTACTCCTAATTTATACCTCCCCCACCCCCACCTCTGCTTGCCCTTTGTTAACCATAAGTTTGTTTTCCATGTCTGTGAGAGTCTGTTTCTGTTTTGTAAATAAGTTCATTTGTACTATTTTTTAGATTCCATATATAGGGATATAGTATGATATTTGTCTTTCTTTGTTTTACTTTATTTAGTGTGATAATCTCTAGGTCAATCCCTGTTGCTGCAAATGGCATTACTTCATTCTTTTTTAATGACTGAATAATATTCAATCATATATATATATCACATCTTTATCCATTCATCTGTTGATGGACACTTAAGTTGCTTCCATGTCCTGGCTATTGTAAACTGTTCTTCTATAAACATTGGGGTGCATGTATCTTTTTAAATTAGAGTTTTGTCTTTTGCAGATATATGCCCAGGTATGGGATTTCTGGATCATATGGTAACTCTATTTTCCAGTTTTTTAAGGAAACTTCATATTGTTTTCCATAGTGGCTACACCAATTTATATTCCCACCAATGTAGAAGGGTACCTTTTTTTCTTCACACCCTCTCCAGTGTTTATTATTTGTAGACATTTTAATCATGGCCATTCAGATCAGTGTGAGGTGTTACCACATTGTAGTTTTGATTTGCATTTCTCTAATACTTAGTGATGTTGATCATCTTTTCATGTGTATTTTGGTCATCTGTATGTCTTTGGAGAAATGTCTATTTAGGTCTCCTTCACATTTTTTGATTGGGTTGTTTTTGACATTGAGTTGTATGAACTTGTTTTTTGACATTGAGTTGTATGAACTGTTTGTATATTTTGTAAAATAAGCACTTGTCAGTCACATCCTTTGAAAATATTTTCTCCTGGTCCACAGGGTGTCTTTCTTTTTGTTTATGGTTTCCTTTGCTGTGCAAAAACTTATGTTTATTAAGCCTCATTTGTTTATTTTTGCTTTTATTCCTTTTGCCTTGGAAGACTCACCTAAGAAAATATTTCTACAATTTATGTCAGAGAATGTTTTGTCTATGTTCTCTTCTAGGAATTTTATGGTGTCATGTCTCATATTTAAGCCTTTAAGCCATTTTTAGTTTATTTTTGTGTATGGTGTGAGTGCTTTAACTACATTGATTTACATGTAGCTGTCCAGCTTCCCCAACACAACTTGCTCAAGATCCTGTCTTTTCTCCATTGAATATTCTTGCTTCCTTTGTTGAAGGTTAATTGCCCTTAGGTGTGTGGGTTTATTTTTGGGCTTGTAAGAGTTTATTATGTATTCTGAATAGTAGATCTTTCTTGGGCATATGATTTGCAAATATTTTCTCCACTCTGTGGACTTTTTTCACACTTTCTTTTCAGATGTTATATCTTTCTTCTAATAGAATATTAATTATTGAAATGTTCTCTTTGAATTCTAGAACAATTCTCTTTTTTTAGAATGAGGTAGTAATACATTTGAACATTTAAGTTTAATTAAGACAAGAAGCATCAGAACTCCATATAAGTGGATAATGCCTGTGCTACTTTCCTCCACTACATACCTTAAGAAGGATCAATATATGTATGCCTGCCAAAGCATGATCTAGTATATTTATTCTCCCAGGAAGCATAGTGGCCCAATTGTTCCATATCAAGTATTAAAGCTTTAGAGTGAAGTTAGTAATACCATGATGAAATTTTATCTCTACAAATCAAAATGGAAGCTACTAGGTGACAAAGGGATGTTACCTCATTTATTTCTATATTTTAACCTAAGAAGATTCTATCACAAAATAAGTATTTGCTGAATTAAGTAGGTCTATCCAGTTCCATATGTAGTGGCCTAGTTAATAATCAATAATGTAATTCAATAGGAAATCAATAAATGTTGACTGAATTTAAATATTTACAAATAAAAGGAGGAATGTGAAAAGTCTTATTTCCTTCCTTTTCTTTTAAGGTAAAACCCTAGCCTTATCTTTAGCATCTTTTTTGACAACTTTTCTTATTTAAATCACAGAGGAGAAATATGAAAAAGAAATACATGTTCAGAATTATATAATATGATTGAATTTTTTGCTTTGTGAGGACCCAGACCCTCTCTACATCAGGAATAAAAAAGATAAGTATTAGTAACTCATATTTTCCAAAATATAGTAAATTCTCTATTAGCAGGCCTAAGACTCTCTATTAACTATCACTTCTGCACATCCACAGTACAATTGAAATTGATAATCATAATGATGACATTTCAAGAGCTTTCTGAAATACTGAATCATTGTTACATATGCTAACTCTATATTAGCAGGAATATTTGGTTAAACAGAACTTCTCATTCCCAAGCATGTCAGATTACAGAGGGTTTCACCTGTCTAAATATTATATTTCATGTAACTAAATATAACTTGAGTGCCCCTAGATGTACCTGTATGGAAATTATATTAACATATTTTGTGTCAGAAATAGTTTTACACTGAGCAAAGGACAGGATTCAGTTTTATATCTGGGTACAATTATATTACTGTTTGAATAACTCATTGTAAGTAATGGCACCAAAAGTTTATTACCAAGGTGATAAAATAAAAATAGAAACAATACTGCTGTAAATTATTATGAATTTCATAGACTTGAGATGACATCCTTCAAAATAATAATTCCTTATAGATGGAAACAAAAGACTATCACTTCAAGTACTTTTACTAAGAGAATGATTTAAAAATTTACCAAAAGGGTAGAAGTCTGTTAATGGGTTCCAGGGCTGTCAGTGAAAATTTTGGTTGGAGGGAAAAAAAGAACAGAGAAATGTATGCTTTGTTGCTTTAGTAAGAATTAATGCCTTGTAGAGTCCCTTTTCTCACAGCAATGGAATTCCCAACCAACCATAAGAAACAATTGTATTTTTAGCATCCTGGCAATAGCATTTGGTAACAGAGATTGCTGAGTAGAAAAGTAGCAATCAGTTTAGAAACTTACCCAGTAAATTAAGGAGAAAAATAGAACATGCTAATTATAAAATATTTAGAAACTTTACTTAGTCTAAAACAATTTTTATTTTTCAAGTGGCTGAAATTTCCTTTTAATATTTTGTTTTCTTTCTCATAGAGTAAACATTTATTAATTACCTACTGTATGAATAGCTGTGTCCTGAGCCAAATAAAAGATATCAACACACAGGTACTCAAGGAGCTGAGAGCTGTTGTAAAGATGAGATTCTAAAATATTATTAAGAAAATTAGTGAATGATTACTAGGAAAACAGTGGGGAGTTTAGAAAGGCAACATAATTTTAATCAGGATAATCCCAATTATGACCATATTTACTAACGGGGACATCATTCACTGAAAGCAATTTAGTAAATGATATATATACCATTTTAGAGATGAAGGTATTATAGTAACAAAAAAACACATTAATTTATGGAAATATAAAGCTGGGCTTAGGATGTGTAGATGTGATTTGATAAATACTGGGGAGGTTTTTACAGAAAATATATTCTTGCTCTTCTTGAAATATCAACATTAGAAATGTGTTCATTAATTTTCTCTCAAAATATAGGTGAAACTAACAAAAGTTACATATTATGGCACTGTCCATAAAATACATCTTAATATGGATTGTTTTCATCAATTCATGTAGATTAGCTTTTGAAAAGGTAAATTGTGAAAGGGTACAATTCATCTAGACAGAAGATAATAAAGCTGAGGGAAATAATTTGGGAGGAAGGCACTGAAACAAACTCACTTCCTATTTTACTTAAGAGCTATATTGTGACTGGGCTGTGACATTTGATTGTCTTGTTTTTTTTCTTTTCTAGCACTTACTCTCTGATGCCACAACCATTTTCCAGCCATCCCTTATGAGGCTGCTGCATGTAAACTGGGCATAGTGCTGCCACCCAAGGAAACTACAGTTCCCATCATCCCTCTCTTTTGGTAAGGTGATTTTCTATCCCTTGGTTTGGTCCAGTTCTGTCTTATGTAACCTACAAGTTCATCTATCTCAGAGAATATCTGGGCAGTTCTATCTTAATTATAGAGAAATCATAAACTGTTTATGTTACCCAAAAGGCAGATGGTGAGCATGGGAGCAGGGAGCAAGAGACTGAGAGGGTGAAGAGATGGAGTATAGTCTTTAGGAACAAAGTTTGGCCCCTACAACCTGGGATAGAGGATGGGGAGTGAAAGAAGGTAGCAAGTTCACAGAAAGGAGAAAAATATTTATATTTTCATTTCTCTAATAATTCACCCTATTTTCTATAATTTCACTCTTATGATAATTTGTAAAATGAATGTTTCTTTCTTGGAAATGGCTGGAGCCTCTCGGCACTCACCTGTCTGGTAAGCATAACAGCAAACCATCCTCAAGCCCAAGCATAAAGAATTGCCAGGTACAGTACTATGGAAAAGGTGTGATTATTGAACTAGATCACAATGGGATAAACCACACAGCATGACACCTCTCACTGGATCTTAGTATACAAATTGCCCCTCCAATAGCCATAGAGTTTCAGGATGAAATGCTATTTGCAGAAGAGTTCTCTTCTTATTATCAATAAATAAATGAATGTATCATTTTTTGTGAAAACCTATTTCTCATATTCTTTTGAAGCATTTGAAATAGATTGGTGATATTTCATTTTGCCCCTGAATGCAGTACTTTTTATCCACCTGAGATCCAAAGAAAGATTTTGTGTTTGTTTGTTTTATTTGCAATTTTTGTGTAGAGACAGTATTCTCCTGTATCACTCCTGTGAAGAGAAAGGGATGTTCTTTCACCTGGCTAGTGGAAGATGACTGTGGAAAGTCTTAAAAGTAAAAGCAACCAAATGAGTAGTTAAAAAGCCTGAAATATATGATAAGCTTTCTGTCTCCTTAGAGGGGGGAGGTTATTGAAAGCGTTCCACTTCCATTATAATTTTAAGCATACTTTTACCAGTATTTACAATGTGCACCATAGCTACAGACACTCTACAAAACAGAACACTTAGATAAAACTTTTTCAATTTAGTCTGAACCTCATTTACTTTTCCCTTAGTCTCAAGAACAGCAAATTGTCATTTGAGTTCTGTTCCCTTACAAACAACAAATAGAAAATATTTAATTGCTCCAAAAATAGTGTAATATTTATGTTACAGGAAGAAATCTAGTGTATCTTAGTATCATAGTTTTTCTCAACACACATGAAAAACAGCGTTCTATTTCCAGTCATTACTTGGGGCAGGGGTACTATAGAGCAGGTTATTTAATCAAACATCTTGGCTGATAGAAAGTGAATATATTTACCACAGCCAACTTGTCAGTTTTCAAAGCCTTGGAATACAATGAAATACAATGAACACAAAACGTATACTGAGCATAATTGAATCTTGCTTTGATGCATCAGAAGACACTTCAGGACTTTAAGTGCTCCAAGGTCATCATTATGAACATCAATTCTTACTGAAATGTTGAAGCACCAGCTAATGAATGTTTCCAGTTAATAAAAGGCTGGACAGACAACACAGAGATGACTATACATAGGTGTCTACCAGCAGACAGATTTTTTCTATAGTTCATCCCATGCTGGATATAATGGGAGAACATTTTGTGAAGGACTTGGTTTTGTTGGGTAAACTAATGTAATAACTCATTCATTCAAATAGATTTACTGAGAACTAAATATGTATCAGTTTCTGTAGCAGGAAGGGGATAATAAATATAAATCTTTGTAACATGTGCACTCACAGTTAGAAATAAGTAAAAGAGTATGCTGTAAGAGTGACTGCTCCTTTGTTTAATTTATTTTGGGCACAGGAATATTGACTTCAATTTACTTAGGAAAGGTCTGCCTGGTATAGGTAACTAAATAGCATTGGGACTTTATGGAAACAGCAAAAAAGTCCCTTAAAGTTGAAAAAAATTTCCACTATTATAGTATCAAACATATTCTGTGTATGATACGATTAACAACAATATGAATATGAAATCCACACCGTGATTTTTAGAGATAAACTTCCAGTTAATTCTTTGACAGTAAGGTCAAGAAGAATTTTTACCTGTATGAATATGAGGATAGTATCTATTCTGGTATCTCCTGGGTCAAATTCTACCATGTTCTTCTGATCTGTTTCCCTCAACGTTTTTGTCTTACACCTTTTGTCTTATAACTTATCCCTTTCCTATTTAGGGATCTTATAAATTTGTAGATTTCCAATTTTTACTTATGTGATTGCTTCAAGTTCATTTCAAGTATAGAATTTTTTATCATTAAGTTCCCAGGTACTTTGTCTAACTTCAATAGCCCCTGCAAAATTTGTTTCTTCTTTTCCTTTGTAGCTATGGGAGTAATTTTGTTGTTAGTTTTCTGGGTTCTGGAGCTCTTTGCTTAATCCAATCACTTCTTCCTTCTTGAGTTTTCTACCAACCTTTTTCTTTCTCATACTTTCACAATATAGGTTCTGGGGATTTTTATGTATGTTCTGCTCCTTTTTATGGTAGGAAGCAAACTGAAAATGGGTGCTAAACTAAAAAAAATCATTCCATTAATTAGTGGCAAGACTTACTACCAAGAGTTTTGCTAAGCTACACCATTGTATTGCTGCTTCAGTATACATTTTGTTAAGCCAAACAGCCTGCAGGAGGCTTAAAATGACACTAGCCCCCTTATTCAAGTGCATAATTCTTGATATGAATTTCCCACAACCCTTGTGGTCAACAGTTTCCCCAGCCTCCCAGGGCCTTTCTCTATGTGCCCCTTCAATAAGACCCATGGAGCTATTAAAACCCTGTTTTGGGGGAGTTCGAATTGACCAATCTGGCCTTATCCCAGGAACCCCAAAGCATTCTGTCCATGGACCCTAATAAAGTCATGTGCCCCAGGTCCTGCCTCTCTCTCTGCCTGCACCCTGCCTTGACTTCCCCTTATTGCTCCTTGAGGAAAGTTATGGACTTCCTCCAGGTCTTGTGAGTAATAAATTTCTGTATTTCAATTTCAACTGTGGTCTTTTGCTTAATCGCAGCTCACCATCTGGCACCCTGTGCTCCACTTAGCAAATGTTAATTTAATAAAGTCATAACACTTATCTTCTGTACCACACAATTAAATATTAATTTGTAGCTCAGGACATTCCTATGTAACCATGTCACACTGAATACTACATATGATTTATAACAATGGTCTCTGCTCCCAAGAAGGAATAAGATTCATATAAAATATTAGTTGTAGATATCTGCTTTGGATACATACAGACAAATGTAGATCTAAAAATATATATATCTTCACCATAGTAAGCAGGATGGTAATAGAAAGTTTTTTTCAGTTTTCTCATTAGTTAAAATATGTATAATACTAACATCACTACCTAGGGTAGTATGTAGTGCTTGGACGCAATCAAGGTAGAAAAGTATGGAATGAGATTATTTAGGGGTTGACTTATAAGTTGTGATGTGCTAGGTGATTTAACACTGATCAGCACTGAGGATCATGGGAGGTCAAAAAGATGGGAATCATTCTGACAGAGATAAATCTACCAGAATAAAGTTAGATCCAAAATATTATAAAACAATTTGTTCAACAATTGCTGGGAATTTGTACAAGTCAAATAACATCAGAGTGAGAGGTATATTATAACAGTTAAGAGTTCACATTCTGAAGTCAATATTTAAATTCTAGAACTGCCATTTGCTGTGGAACCTTTACTTAACACTGTAAAAGAGATAAAATGACACATTTCACATAGAATTGTTGAAAGGATTCAAACTGTTGATATAAGCAAAATATTTTTCACAGTGCCAAACATTTAGTCACTGCTCAGTAAGTATTAGCTATATTATTCCTATCAAGTTAATAAGGAATGGAATGTAAAATGACGATACAAAGAGCTTGTTACTTTGCTTTCACTAGAGATGAGAGGCATAGGCATTAGGACACATACAATGGAAAATGGAAACTTACAACGAGAGGGTAGCAGGACCCCAAAATCATTTCCTACACCTTATGTGCTGAACTTATAGAAACAATGTATGTATGTTTGCTCATTTATTAATTCATTCAGCAAATATTTATTAAGCAAATATTATGTGCAAGTACTATGCTTGATACAAACACCTAGCCTGTGGCAGACACAAGACATGTATCATCCCTACTGTCATAGAGCTTACAGTCTAGTGAGGGAAAATATTAGATTTCTCTAGTCCAATATTTTCCATACTATAATTTGCAAAATGCTAGTGCCCCATGAGATAATAAAAGTTGTTTGATAAATAAATGTGTTTTAATGATCAAATTAAGAAATGCTGCATATCACCCTAATTGGCTATCCATGAAGTATATTAGTACACTAAATATTCTGAGAAATCCTACTGTAAACAAATGTGTTTACCTTGGTTTGATCCAGCATTTCCAAACTGAAGTTTGACCACAGAAACCCTTTTAATGCAAAATTTGTTAATATCACTTAGAATATAATAGACTCATGGAACACAATTTCAGAAAATCTGTTCTAATTCAACCCTTTTATTTTGCAGTTGAAATACCTAAACATTAGAGAACACAACAAACTTGTTTAATGTTATCATTTCTCATCAGATGAGTAGGGGATCAGAAGCTCAGTTCAGTGCCTTTTCTACCCACCATGATGCTTCTAAGGAATGGAATTCTTTTTGTTATATTATCTTTAGGACAGTTGGAAAGAGATTATGCAATATTTGTAATTATTTTGTGAAAGTTCAAACCACAAGTTTAAATGATTCAGAGAAAAACCTCCATGATCCACTGCAGATCTTTCTTAAAAGCCAAAAAGATATCAATTATCAATTATAAATTTAAATTTTATGTATTATAATTTGAATTTAGAATACATTTTATAATAATATAATGATAGTCATAGTAGCTTGATCTATAACTCCATACTGATTGTCCAAATGGATTGTATAGCTATCTTAAAATAAGGGCTTATTAACCAAACAAAAGAGAGCTTTAGTTTTATGTTTTTGAGAAGAAATAACTTCTGTGTACTACTGTGTTTGATTATCTTGTTGAGGACTTAGCAAAAGTCATCACCTCTCACAGTACTCCTCCAAATACAAGAAGTGTTGTCAGTAGAGGGATTTTGTTTTGTTTTGTTTTTAGTTTGTTCTTTTATAGACAGTGGAGGAAACAAAAATAAATAATAGTTATTTGATACAAAGGTGCACAAGTGAGCATTGTTCATTCTTTGTTTTCTGACCTCTTACTACAAATTCTAGTAAAAAGATTAATATAATTTAATTACCTTCATTTTAATAAATACAGAAAATAAAAAAAAATTAAAAGATGGCTGTAATATAAAATATGTCCATAATAAGGAAAACAGCAGCAAACTCTTACCACTCTTTGGAAAGAGTAGTTTTAACAAAGTAAGCAAGAATCATTTTCCCTGGTTGAGTGTTGATTCCCCAGTGTGCTCTCAGTAAGCAATTAGAATGGCCCACTGAATGTTAGCATCAGCTTGTTTATTCTCATTATTTTATCATTTTAAAAACCCTCTAGGTGATGAGACATGCAGTATAGAACATAATTACCATTATTAGCATACTAATTGGACACAAAAATAGGCCAACTACAAGGTAGCCAACTGAATAATTTTGCATTAATCAAACACCATAGTGAATAAGCGTATTGTTAAATTGACAGCTTCCATAATTGGCAATATTTTGCAGCAAAATATCAGAATTTTCGTGTAATATCTCTCTAGTGTCAGATAATTTAGCAATTTCCCATGGTCCCATCATAAAATGTGTGCAAATAGCTCAAGTTCAAGAAAACCTCATGATAAGAATATTAGTCTATTTAAGAAATGACCTAATTGTTTAAAGAGAACTTACTGGCTTCAGCAAGAGATGTGAATGATAATTAAACAAATAAGCTACCAATTTAGTCACTTGTTGCTCTATATTGTGTTTTAGTTCTAAAAATGTATTCCACTAAACCTAAAAGATAATTAACCACATTAACAGTGTCTTGAGGATGCCACTTTATAAAAGTACAAGTATGATACCTAGCAGTAATCCCCTACTTAACAATGTAACTTTTTTTTAATGTATTGACAGTTATGAACTCTAAATTCTCCATGCCAGCAGTATTTTTCCTTTTCTGCAGGTAAGTAGAGATGGTCTAGATTAAAATCCTTTCTCACAGAAGAAAACCATTATGAAGCCCCAATATATAGGAGATGTCCTTCTGATGTCTTGTGATACTGCTTTCATTAGATCATCTGTCTATTCAGAAATTACTAATGGACAACAGTTGCCCTCTGGATCCAGCCCTCAATTGAGCACCATTTAAAGTTTTCTATAATCTGACATCAGCAGATATTTTTTACTGATCCCCAAGATATAAACTCTGTTCCAGCCAGTCAATCTCCTCTCTTGCAGTCATCCATGCCATATTTCTCTTATGCATATTTTTTCATGCTTTCTCTTCCTGAATTACCTACCCCCTTCTTTTATATTTATACAAAATCCCCTTACCCTTAAATGTTGACTCATATCCCTGCTCCATGAAGATTTTCCTGACTACTGCAACTTGAAGTGAGTTTTCTTCTTGCTAAGCTTCTATTATGTTTATATTTATTTAGCATATATTCATTTCCTCAGTAAACACTGAGTACCTATTAAATGTCAGCCCTATCATTTGGCAACAAAAAAGACTAAGATGGCTCTGACACAGTTTCCCCTTGAAGTTTCACAGCTGTGGTCCTAACAAATATCTATATTATAAGTTTTTGAGAGTAGAAATCCTGTGTTATGTTCCTTTTGTACCCCTCACCAGTGAGGGGATAGTAGGGAATCTAGAAAACAAAATAATGGAATAAAATTCTTTATTACCTTTTCTTTCCTATCAGTCTTATTGAAGTTACATGTAATTTTAACTTAGAGCCTCCTTATAATTACTTCAACTTTACTAACTTTCTTTTATCCCCTATCATTCCTTTTTCTGGTAACACTTTCACTGATTCTTCTATTGCATGTTAGGATTAGGTGAGTAATAAGCTGGAAAATCTGTTCCTATATTGTCCTCTAAACCTGGGCCTGCACCAAACTTGATTTTGTCTCTTCATTTTTCTGTATCTTAGTTTGCCTACCTATAAAATAAAATAGTCCCTGTAACTAGCTGGACTTCAGAATTATGTGAGTAGCATTTTTAATATACAGCTAAGGGTAGGATTAGATCCATGGTCCCCAATTGAGGTTGCACATAGAACTACCATATGACCCAGCAATTCTACTCCTGGGTATATATCCAAAAGAAACAAAAATACTAATTCAAAAAGATACATGCACCCCAACATTCATAGCTGCATTTTTTACAATTGCCAAGATATGGAAGCAACCTAAGTGTCCATCAACAGATGAATGAATAAAGAAGATGTGGTATATATATATATATATATATATATATATATATATACAATGAAATACTACTCAGCCATAAAAAAGAATTTTTTGCCATTTGCAAAAACATGGGTGGACTTGGAGGGTTTTATGCAAAGTGAAATAAGTCAGACAGAGAAAGACAAATACAGTATGATATCACTTATATGTAGAATCTAAAAACTTAAACAAACTAGTGAATATAACTAATAAAGAAAAATCTCACAGATATAGAGAACAAATTAGTGGTTACTGGTGGAGAAAGGGAATGGGGAGGGGCAATATAGGGATAGAGGATTAAGAGGTACAAACGATTATATATGAAATAAGCTACAAGGCTATATTTTACAGCACAGGGAATATAGCCAATATTCTATAATAAATATAAATGGAGTATAACCTTTAAAAATTGTGAACCCCTATGTTGTATACCTGTAAGTTACATAATATTTTACATCAACTATACTTTAATTTTTAAAAAGTTTTATGGGAAGCTTTTTGAAATTGCTGTTGACTCAACCTCCTCCTTCAAACCAATTTACTCAATTTCTGAGAATGTAGATTAGATATCACTATCATCTAAAAGGCTAGCCCAGATGAATTTAATGTACAGGCAGAGTTGAGAACAGCTGGATTTTCCACTCTGAATCTCTGTGACTTTGTAGTTTAAGAAGCATAAAAGTCATTGAGAAAGACTTTAGCAGGTCCATAACAGTGAGTTTTCGGAAGTCAACATTTACATGAACAGAAAGATGCTTTTAAGAATCTATTTTAGGATACAGTGAAAATCTAATCTATCATAATTTTGAAAGAAGAAAATTCAACATTAGCTCTATGTATCATCAGCTTGAATCAAAATAGCTGCTTTCTATGTTAATAAATAATCTGCTTCATTTAGGGGATTAAATAGAGATTGAACATTTAGTTATGACTTACGAAGGCAAAGATAAATAGGATTCATGAATAAGCACAAACCCCGTTTCTGGAACACCAGACTTTTACAACATTTCACTTTTGATGATTTATTTTTGTCATTTATTTTTGCTGTATCAACAGAGAATTTTCCAAGGAGCCTGCGTCCTGAGCGTAGCTTTGCAGCTAAGGCAATTTAACTTGTGAGCCTCAGAAGAGAGAACTGTGGAATGAAGCCCATAGCTAGCCATGGGAAGTGTATTATAGCTGGCTCACCTGCTGTAACAGAGATTGAAAAACAAAACAGTAGTTATTTAAGTAAGATATAAATTTGCTTTTATCTCATGCAAAATTTGGGTTGGTAATTCATGGCTGGCATAACCACTCTACAACTATTAGGGAAAAAGGATCCTTCCCTTCTTCATTGTTGCATCACCATCCTCAAAATGCAGCTTAGATATTTTGATTTAAAATGGCTGCTTCAGCTCCCACTATCGTGTTTACATCCAATCCAGCAGGAAAGAGAAAAGGTGAAAGAGGGAAAATGCTTTTCTATTTAGGTAAAAAAAAAAAAAAAACAGCTATAGCACCCATCACTTTTCTTACACTCTACTAACCAGTACTTAGCCATGTGGCCACGCCTTACTGCAAGCGAAGCTTAGAAATATAGTTTTCAGCTGAGTGATAATGTGTTCAACTAACAATTTTATTAGTATATACGAAGAGGCTACATGTTGGGGAAAACTGACTTTCTGTCAGGCAGAATCTTGTAATACCCAGCAGAATTCCTTTCCTTTAACTATGTCTTTCAGCATCCATAGCTGAGGATAAATTAACTCTTCCTTTCCTTCCTCAGCTCTGCTTCCAAATCTCCACACCCACATGTGAGAGAATACGGCAATACACATAAAAGACTTTATAATTTCCAAAAAATAAATACACCTCTAAAAGTCAATCTATATATGCGATCAGTAATTTGATTAAAATTTATGTAAACAACATTCATCAAAGCACAAAAGTAGTTGAAAATATTATAATTATTCAAGAAAATGTAATAAAAGAAGGAAGTGGTAACTATGTGAGGTGAAGGATATGTTAATTATCTTGATTGTGGCCATCATTTCACAATGTATATGTGCATCAAACCATCATGCTGTGCTCCTTAAACATATACATTATTTATTTGTCAATTATATTTCAATAAAGCTGAAACAAAAAGATGAGACAGAGGAAAAAAAAAAGAAAATACAACTGGTTCAATGAATTAGAGCACATTTATACCATTTATTATGCATGCAGCAATTAAAAAATTAAAATAATATTTGTGATGTGTTTTAAACAGTATGGGGAAAATAATCACAAAATAATGTTAAGTGATTAAAGTGAGATGTAAAACTATAAATACATTATAATATTCACTATGTTTTTTATATACTACTTTGTATGTGTATTTAAGTTTAAATAAGTATATACAATATTGAAAGTAAATACACCAAATATTAAAAATGGTCATCTCTGGATGATAGGATTATGGACAATAGGATTAAAGTCTTTTTTTACTTCCTTTCATTTTATTTCTATGTATTTTTATGTACTATATTGTATATGTGAGTAACATTGAATTAAATAACATTTGTATGGACACACACGTGTGTGTATATATATATGTATACATATATATGTGTATGTATATGTATGTGTGTATATATATACATATATATATATAGTGAGAGAGAGAGAGAGAGAGAGAGAGAAAGAGAGAGAGAACACGGATATGTTTTCAGCATTGTTCTCAGTATCCCCTTTTGAATTCTTATCCAGATCCTGACAATCTTTGCCATTCCCACCTAGATAACTTTCTTGGGACTCATTTTACCAGGACTTCATGCTGAATGAACTGCTAACAAAACCATGTGAGGACTCAGCAAAGAATGCCTTATGTTAGAGTTTTTCAAATGTGTTCCTGAAAACGTTAGTTCATCAGGTTGTTGTTAGTGGACATTTCATGTAAAAAAGATTTTAAGATCATATATGTTTGGGAAATGCTGAATTTTTAAAAATGGTAAACTTATTTTTTTTATGGAAAGACATTTCCAAGGATTTAATATGCTAAGATACTTTGTGAATCTTGGTGGAGGGGATAGAGAGTGGGAAATGGCAATGTCTCCAAACTTATTTGGTCATGGAATGCCTTTTTGACAAGGGATATACTGAGGCACTAGGGTTCCAAAGAAGGCAATTTAGAAAGCTGGTCCCTCTTCCTGGAGACTCTAATTTCATTAAGGACTCTGAAAGGCTAATCCTTCATATCTTAAAGGAATAAATATGTCATGGTGGGACTTTGGTCCCTGTGAGAGACTAATGAGAGATATGGATCAGGAGACTTATCAAGTTCTGTTAGAATCACACCTGGAGCCTTTTCTGATCACTTACAAGGTTAGCTCTGGTGTTTAAACTTAACCTGCAACCCACAAACCTGGAGTCAAGGTATTTTTTATCCTAATGAAATGATTGCATAGATGAAAATGTGTTCTTATTTGCACTTAAACCAGGGTTAAGCTTTTAGTGCTGTGTGGTGCCTTCAGGCCACATGTTGCCTCAAACTAGCTCCTGTGTGAGTCAGCCTCAAAGGGCTTGCTGCCCACATTAGAAACCAGATTTTTAAAATGAAGTTAATTCTAGTGCTCTGCCAGATAGATCACAAGAGACAAATGCAAACACCACCTGAGCGTTTCCTAAGGAAAAATGTCCACAGAAAGAAGAGAGATGTTATAATCCAATGACCCCGAGAACTCTGTCCTAATACATGCACTTACCAAGGCTTTTTGACATATTCTCTAAGCATTTTCTGATCTTACATGCCAATTCAATGAAGCCTAGGCTGGTATTTAAGAAATGGAATTAATATTTCCTTGAACCCAGGTATTCTGACACATGAAATATATGGATATTTATCTTTGTGGCCTGGCGCAGGAAGAATGACACTCCTAATATTATTCTTCATCATAGCACTGCAATCCTGGGTGACAGCTTTAGGCAGTGAAGAGTTTGTTCATTAATATATTGTTTCAAGCAATGTATTCCATTTAGCAATCAAATGAATTTATCTTTTTTTGTTGGAAAAAATATTAAAAACCTCTTGGCTATAACTTTTTCTTTTTTCTAAAGCAAATAAATTAATTTCAAAAACATTTAAATCTTTAAAATTAAGATACTTCTTTTGACTTAGTTTGATGCAGATATTTTATATACAGCCTAGAAAATCTATGCACTATCTGTAGTATATGTATGTGGTCTGATTGATTTCTGGATAGACACAATTAATTGCTTTGATTAAATTATCTTTTTCTCTCTGAAAAACATGCATAGAAAAACTCAATTAAATGCCATAGAGAAATAAGGCCAGCCTTTGTGAGGGAAGTTGTGGCAGCCTGTCCAGAATCTGATGGACACAAGAACAGACACAATATTCCTTGGTGTGCTTTCTGACTTCAAAGGATTTCAGGAAATTTGGGCATTAAAGGATTCTGTTTTGCAGATAGACATAATGTGTTTATGTCACCTATAACTATGCTCCTTCCAAAACTGATCAAGTGTCCTAGAGAAACTGGCTAAATTCTCAAAAATCTTGTGTCCTCTTCCTTGGCACAGGAAGACTACATCCCCCAGTCTCCCTTACAGTTAGGTTAAAGCAGTGTGACAAACATCTGGCCTATGAAATTGACAATGGAAATGATCAATAAACAATCTATAATAGGAATAGAAAGGAGTCTTATTTGAGCCAAACTGAGGACTATAGCCTAGGAGACATAGATTCAAGAAGCACATGAATTGCATTCTGCTGGGATACAAAATTGATGAGGCTTATATAGGCAAAGACCACAAAATTACATAAGTGGTTTATCAAGAATAAATGGAGCTGGAAAGAAGTAAGGGTGCTTGCTAAGCAAGGATTGGTTGGGGTCCAAAATGGTTGCGTAGTTACAAGAGGAGACCTTGAGACCATAAGGTTGCAGCTGACAGCTGCTAGCAGATATTGTCTTGAGAATGGATGATGGTGTCCTTGAGTCTGATACAGATCAGAAAATTCAAGTTCTCAGTAATTAAGGGAAGTATCTGAAACCACATCCACAGTGGCTACCCAGCTCCATTTTGGATACCTAAATCACAGTTACTCCATTTTTTTTTGATATTTTAAAGTTTATTTTTTTATTAATTTTTATTGGAGTATAGTTGCATTACAATGTTGTGTTAGCTTCTTGCTGTACAGCAAAGTGAATCAGTCATACGTATACATATATCCACTCTTTTTTAGATTTCCTTCCCATTTAACAATGTTTTTTTTTTACATCTTTATTGGAGTATAATTGCTTTACAATGGTGTGTTAGTTTCTGCTTTATAACAAAGTGAATCAGTTATGCATATACATATGTTCCCATATCTCTTCCCTCTTGCGTCTCCCTCCCTCCCACCCTCCCTATCCCACCCCTCCAGGCGGTCACAAAGCACCGAGCTGATCTCCCTGCACTATGCAGCTGCTTCCCAGTAGCTATCTACCTTAGGTTTGGTAGTGTATATATGTCCATGCCTCTCTCTTGCTTTGTCACAGCTTACCCTTCCCCCTCCCCATATCCTCAAGTCCATTCTCTAGTAGGTATGTGACTTTATTCCTGTCTTACCCCTAGGTTCTTCATGACATGTTTTTTCTTAAATTCCATATATATGTGTTAGCATACGGTATTTGTCTTTCTCTTCCTGACTTACTTCACTGGAGTATAATTGCTTTACAATGGTGTGTTGGTTTCTGCTTTATAACAAAGTGAATCAGCTATACATATACGTATATCCCCATATCTCCTCCTTCTTGCATCTCCCCCCCACCCTCTCTATCGACCCCTCTAGGTGGTCACAAAGCCCCGAGCTGACTGACCTCCCTGTGCTATGTGGTGGCTTCTCACTACCTATCTATTTTACATTTGGTAGTGTACATATGTCCATGCCACTCTTTCATTTCGTCCCAGCCTACCCTTCCCGCTCCCCATGTCCTCAAATCTACTCTTTACGTCTGCGTCTTTATTCCTGTCCTGACCTAGGTTCTTCAGAACCTTGTTTTTTTTTTAGATTCCATATATATATGTTAGCATATGGTATTTGTTTTTCTCTTTTTGACTTATTTCACTCTGTATGACAGACTCTAGGTCCACCCACCTCACTACAAATAACTCAATTTTGTTTCCTTTTATGCCTGAGTAATATTCCATTGTATATAAGTGCCACACCTTCTTTATCCATTCATCTGTTGATGGACATTTAGGTTGTTTCCATGTCCTGGCTATTATAAATAAAGTTGTAATGAATATTGTGGTACATGACTCTTTTTGAATTATGGTTTTCTTTGGGTATATGCCCAGTAGTGGGATTGCTGGGTCATATGGTAGTTCTAATTTTAGTTCTTTAAGGAACCTCCATACTGTTCTCCATATGTAAATTGATAGTTACTCCATTTTGATTTTTAAATGCATTCTTCTCTTTAAGAGTTAAAGCAGATGTACAATGCATGTTTGACATGCTATAAGACAGTTTTACTTAGCATAACATTCATGCCACACCAAGTATGAGCCCGAATGATTTCCCCATGCATCAAGATGTGAAAATTCCTTCCATCAAAATGTTCCAGGCCATACACTTGTCTCCCCTTATTAGAAATTTTACTTTCTATGTTTTCAGTTACATGTAGTCAACAGCAGTTCAAAAATATTAAATGGAAAATCCATAAATAAACACTTCATTGGCTTTAAATTGCATACTGTTCTGAGTAGCATAAATAAATCCCACCCTGCTGTCCCATTCTGTTCCTCCAGGGACATGAATCATCCTTTTGTCCCGGGTATCTATTCTGTGTAAGCTAAGTGTCTGTTAGCACCATCTAGAAAAATAAATTATATATATATATATATATGTCATATACATATGTGTATATAATATATATATATATATATATATATATATATATATATATATGCCAGTTTCAGGCAATCACTGAGGATCTTGGAATGTATCCTTAACAGATAAAGGGAGATTATTGCATTCAAAATGGATGAAGCCATGAGATGAAACGAAAATGTCAGAAGCAAAGTTTGAAGGGGAGTGGAACTATAGAGCCTCCTCATCTAATGTGAGAAAGAAATAAATTCTTTTATTAAGACACTGAGATTTGAGGGTTGGTTTATTACTGTAGCCAGTGCTTCACAAGGACAACAAGTTAACTACAATCCAACCAAAGTTTCAGGCTAAGATGACTTCTCAAGTCTGACACCTATTTGTGTGACTGCAATTCCTTGCACTTTAGCAACTCTTTACACACCCAATTGATCCATTTGATCTAAACAATAGCATAGTTACTACCTTAAGTATTAGTGTGTAGACCAACTCAGAACTTTCAAATTTTGTTTATAACACACTATATCCATCACTCAGAGTTCTCTACAGTAACAAAAACAATAAGGTGTGTGTGTATATATATATATATATATATATATATACACAATATATAACAATTATAATATATGTTGGATATATGTAGGATATTTACTGGGCATACATATATATAGAGAGAAAGAGACAGAGAGACAGAGACTGAGAGAGAATAATTTCATGGAATTGGTTCATGTAATTGAAAAGACTGGCAAGCCTGTAATTTGTGTGCCTGGATGGTTGCATGAAAACTCAGACAGGAGTTGATGCTGCAGACTTGAGGCAGAATTTCTTCCTTGGGAAACCTCTGTGTTCATTCTCAAGGCCTTTCAACCGAGTGGATGTGGCCCGTCTGCATTATCCAATGTAATCTCCTTTACTTAAAGTGATAGTTTACTACAAAATATCTTCATAGCTAAACATAGATGAGTTTTTGATTAAATAACTGAGTACTATAGGCTAGCCATGTTGACATATAAAACTAAATATCACAATCCCCAAGAACTTGAGTTTTCTTCAAGGTATGAGTTTATAGCTTTCTTTAAACTTCTTTTCTTTTTTATCATCATGTTATATTTTTATTACAGGTGGTCAACCTACAAGAATAGCCATAGGACAATGACCAAGACATATATACCATAAATATTGTTCCTTTGTGCTCCTTTTAAACTACACTCATCTATTACTGACCCCATAAAATACAGGATTCTGACATCCTGAGTTTTTGGGTTTTTTTCACTTCATTATTGCAGTATAATTGCTTTACAATGGTGTGTTACTTTCTGCTTTATAACAAAGCAAATCAGCTATACATACACATATATCACCATATCTCCTCCCTCTTGCATCTCACTCACACACTCCCTATCCCACACCTGTAGATGGTCACAAAGCACCGAGCTGACCTTCCTGTGTTATGCAGCTGCTTCCCACTAGCTATCTGTTTTACATATGGTAGTATACATAAGTCTATGCCACACTCTCACTTCGTCCCAGCTTACCCTTCCCCCACCATGTGTCCTTAAGTCCATTTCCTACGTCTGCATCTTTATTCCTGTCCTGACACTAGGTTCTTCAGAAACATTTTTTTTTGAGATTCCATATGTATGTGTTAGCATACATATTTGTTTTTCTCTTTCTGACTTACTTCACTCTGTATGACAGACTCCAGGCCCATCCACCTCACTACAAATAACACAATTTCGTTTCCTTTTATGGCTGAGTAATATTCCATTGTATATATGTGCCACAGCTTCTTTATCCATTCATCTGTTGATGGACACTTAGGTAGCTTCCAAGTCCTGGCTATTGTAAATAGAACTGCAGTGAACGTTGTGGTACATGTCTCCTTTTGAATAATGGTTTTCTAAAGGTATATGCCCAGTACTGGGATTGGTGGGTCATATGCTAGTTCTATTTTTAGTTTTTTAAGGAACCTCCGTACTGTTCTCCATAGTGGCTATATCAATTTACATTCCCACCAACAGTGCAAGAGGGTTCCATTTTCTCCCCACCCTCTCCAGCATTTATTGTTTGTAGATTTTTTGATGATGGCCATTCTGACCTATGTGAGATGATACTTCATTGTAGTTTTGGTTTGTATTTCTCTAATGATTATTGATGTTGAGCATCCTTTCATGTGTTTGTTGGCAATCTGTATATCTTCTTTGGAGAAATGTCTGTTTAGGTCTTGTAACCATTTGTGTATTGGGTTGTTTGTTTTCTTTTTGGTATTGAGCTGCATGAGCTGCTTATATATTTTGGAGATTAATCCTTTGTCAGTTGCTTCACTTGCTAATATTTTCTCCCATTCTGAGGGTTGTCTTTTCGTCTTCTTCATGGTTTCCTTTGCTGTGCAAAAGCATTTGAGTTTTATTATGTCCCATTTGTTTATTTTTGTTTTTATTTCAATTTCTCTAGGAGGTGGATCAAAAAGGATCTTGCTGAGATTTGTGTCACAGAGCATTCTGTCTATGTTTTCCTCTAAGGGTTTAAAGTATCTGGCCTTACATATAAGTCTGTAATCTATTTTAAGTTTATTTTGTGTATGGTGTTAGGGAGTGTTCTAATTTCATTCTTTTACATGTAGTTGTCCATTTTCCCCAGCACCACTTACTGAAGAGGGAGTCATTTCTCCATGTGTATTCTTGCCTCCTTTATCAAGGATAATTTGACCATATGTGTGCAGGTTTTTCTCTGGGCTTTCTATCTTGTTACATTGATCTATCTGTCTATTTTATTGCCAGTACCATACTGTCTTGATTTCTGTAGCTTTATAATATAGTTTGAAGTCAGGGAGCCTGATTCTTCCAGCTCCGTTTATCTTTCTAGAGATTGCTTGGCTATTCAGGGTTTTTGGTGTTTCCATACATATTGTGAAATTCTTTGTTCTAGCTTTGTGAAAAATGCCAGTGGTAGTTTGATAGGGATTATATTGAATGCGTAAAATGCTTGAGTAGTAGAGTAATTTTCACAGTACTGATTCTGCCATTCCAAGAACATAATATATCTCTCCATCTGTTTGTATCATCTTTAATTACTTTCATCAGTGTCTTACAGTTTTCTGCATACAGGTTTTTGTCTCCTTAGGTAGGTTTCTTCCTAGGTATATTATTCTTTCTGTTGCAATGGTAAATGGGAGTGTTTCCTTAACTTCACTTTCAGATTTTTCATCACTGGTCTAAAGGAATGCAAGAGATTTCTGGGTAGTAATTTTGACTCCTACTACTTTACCAAATTCATTGATTAGCTCTCTAAGTTTTTTGGTAGCATCTTCAGGAGTCTCTATGTATATTATCATGTCATCTGCAAACAGTGACTGTTTTACTTCTTCTTTTCCAATTTGGATTCCTTTTAGTTCTTTTTCTTCTCTGATTGCTGTGGCTAAAACTTCCAAAACTATGTTGAATAATAGTGGTGAGAGTAGGCATCCTGGTCTTGTTCCTGATCTTAATGGAAAAGGTTTCAGTTTTTTACCACTGAGTACGATGTTGGCTGTGAGTTTGTCATATATTGCCTTTATTATATTGAGGTAAGTTCCCTCTATGCCCACTTTCTGGAGGGTTTTTACATAAATGGGTGTTTAATTTTGTCGAAAGATTTTCCTGCATCTATTGAGATGATCATATTGTTTTCCTCCTTCAATTTGTTAATATGGTTTATTACATTGATTTATTTGCATATATTGAAGTATCCTTGCATTCCTGGGATAAACCTCAGTTGATCATGGTGTATTACGCTTTTAATGTGTTGTTTGATTCTCTTTGCTAGTATATTGTTGAGGAGTATTGCATCTATGTTCATATGTGATATTGCCCTGTAGTTTCCCTTCTTTGTGACATATTTGTCTGGTTTTGGTAACAGGGTGATGGTGGTCTCTTAGAATGAGATTGTGAGTGTTTCTCTCTCTGGTATATTTTGGAATAGTTTCAGAAGGATAGGCATTAGTTCTTCTCTAAATGTTTGAAATAATTCACCTGTGAACCGATCTGGCCCTGGGCTTTTTTTTGTTGGAAGCATTTTGATCACAGTTTCAATTAAAGTGTTTGTGATTGGTCTGTTTATATTTTCTGTTTCTTCCTGGTTCAGTCTCAGAAGGTTGTGCTTTTCTAAGAGCTTTTCCATTTTTTCCAGGTTGTCCATTTTATTGGCATAGAGTTGCTTGTAGTTATCTCTCATGATCCTTTGTATTTCTGCAATGACAGTTGTTACTTCTCCTTTTTCATTTCTAATTCTGTTGATTTGGGCCTTCTTCCTTTTTTTCTTGATGAGTCTGGCTAATGGTTTATCAATTTTGTTCATCTTCTCAAAGGACCAGCTTTTAGTTTTACTGATTTTTGCTATCATTTTCTTCATTTATTTTCCATTTATTTCTGATCTGATCTTTATGATTTCTTTCCTTATACTACCTTTGGGTTTTTTGTTGTTGTTGTTCTTTCTTCTCTAATTGCTTTACGCTTAAGGTTAGGCTATTTATTTGAGACTTTTCCTTTTTCTTGAGGTTGGATTGTATTGCTATAAACTTCCCTCTTAGAGCTGCTTTTGCTGCATCCCATAGGTTTTGTGTCATCGTGATTTCATTGTCATTTGTTTCTAGGTATATTTTGATTTCTTCTTTGATTTGTTTAGTGATCTCTTGGTTATTTAGTAGTGTATTGTTTAGCCTCCATGTGTTTGTAATTTTTACTTTTTTTTCCCTGTAATTGATATCTAGCCTCATAACATTGTGGTTGGTAAAGATACTTGATACAATTTCAATTTTCTTAAATTTACCAGGGCTTGGTTTTTTACCGAGATAATGATCTATCCTGGAGAATGTGCCATGAGCACTTGAGAAGAAAATGTATTCTATAGTTTTGGATGTAATGCCCTTTAAATATCAATTCAGTCCATCTTGTTTGATGTTTTATTTAAAGCTTGTGTTTCCTTATTTATTTTCATTTTGGATGATCTGTCCATTGGTGAAAGTGGGTTGCTAAAGGCCCCTACTATGATTGCATTACTGTCGATTTCCGTTTTCGCGCTTTTTAGCATTTGCCTTATGTATTGAGGTGCTCCTATGTTGACTGCATAAATATTTACAATTTTTATATCTTGTTCTTGGATTGATGCCCTGATAATTATGTATTGTCCTCCCTTGTCTCTTGTAATAGGCTTTATTTTAAAGTCTATTTTGTTTGATAAGAGAATTGCTGCTCCAGCTTTCTTTTGATTTCGTTTTGCATGGAATAACTTTTTCCATCCCCTCAATTTCAGTCTCTGTGTGTCCCTAGGTCTGAAGTGGGTCTCTTGTAGACAGCATATATACTGGTCTTTTTCTTTTTTTGTATCCATTCAGCCAGTCTACATATTTGGTTGGAACGTTTAATCCATTTACATTTAAGGTAATTATCAATGTGTATGTTCCTATTACCATTTTCTTAATTGTTTTGATTGTATGCCTTTTCATTCTCTTGTGTTTCTTGCCTAGAGAAGTTCCTTTAGCATTTGTTGTAAAGCTGGTTTGGTGGTGCTGAATTATCTTAGCTTTTGCTTTACTGTAAATGTTTTAATTTCTCTGTTGAACCTGAACAAGATCCTTGCTGGGTCGAGTAATCTTGGTCGTAGGTTTTCCCATTCATCACTTTAAACATGTCCTGCCACTTCCTCCTGGCTTGCAGAGTTTCTGCTAAGAAATCAGCTCTTTTCCTTATGGGGATTCCCTTGTAGGTAATTTGCTGCTTTTCCTTTGCTGCTTTTAATATTTTTTCTTTGTATTTAATTTTTAACAGTTTGATTAATATGTGTCCAGGCATGTTTCTCCTTGGATTTATCCTGTATGGGACTCTCTGAACTTCCTAGACTTATTTGACTATTTTCTTTCCCATATTAGGGACATTTTCAACTATAACTTCTTCGAATATTTTTTCACTCCCTTTCTTTTTTCTTCTTCTGGAACTCCTATAATTCGAATGTATGTGCATTTAATGTTGTCCTTGAGGGCTCTGAGACTGTCCTCAATTCTTTTCATTCCTTTTTCTTTATTCTGCTCTGTGGTAGTTTTTTCCACTCTTTTACCTTCTAGGTCACTTATCCGTTTTTCTGCTTCAGTTTTTCTGCTATTCGTCTAGAGAATTTTTAATTTTGTTGTATTTTTCATCATTGTTTGTTTGCTCTTTCATTCTTCTTGGTTTTTGTTAAAAGTTTCTTGTATTTCCTCCATTCTATTTCCAAGATTTTGGATCATCTTTTCTATCATTACTCTGAATTATTTTTCAGGTATACTGCCTTTTTCTTCATTTGTTTGGTCTGCTGGATTTTTACCTTGTGCCTTCATCTGCGGTGTGTTTCTCTGTCTTCCTATTTTGTTTAACTTACCGTGTCTGGGTTCTCCTTTTCACAGGCTGCTGGTTCGTAGTTCTCATTGTTTTTGGTGTCTTACCCCAGTGCATAAGGTTGGTTCAGCCGGTTGTGTAGGCTTCCTCTTTGAGGAAACTGGTTCATGTTCTCTGGTGGTTGAGTCTGGATCTTGTCTTTCTGGTGGGCAGGACCACATCTGATGGTATGTTTTGGGGGTTTTACTACCTCATTATGATTTTAGGCAGCCTCTCTGCTAATGGGTGGTATTGTTTTCCTGCCTTGCTGGTTGTTTGGCACAGGGTGTCGAGCACTGTCACTTGCTGGTCGTTGAGTGGAGCTGGGTCTTAGCTTTGAGGTGGAAATCTCTGGGAGAGCTTTCCCCATTTGATATTACATGGGGCTGGGATGTCTCTGATTCACCAATGTCCTGAACTCAGCTCTCCCACCTAAGAGGCTCAGGCCTGACACCCAGCTGGAGCAGCAAGACTCTGTCAGCCACACAGCTCAGAAGAAAAGGGAGAAAAAAAGAAAGAAAGAAAAATAATAAACAAAATAAAATAAAGTTATTTAAAAAATTATTAAAAATAAAAATGTAATTACAAAAAGTAAGAAAGAAGAGAGCAACCAAACCAAAAAAAAAATCCAACAATGATAACAATTCAAAAAACTATACAAAAATAAATAAATAAATAACAGACAGATCCCTAGGACAAATGGTAAAAGCAAAGCTATACAGACAAAATCATACAAAGAAGCATATACATTCACACTCAGGAAAAGAGAAAAAGGGAAAAAAAATATATGAATAAAAAGAAGAAAGGAAAAGAAGAACAAAGTCAATAAACAAATCTACCAATCATAGTAAGCTGTCAATACTAAACTAAGATAAACTTAAACCAGAAACAAATTAGATACAGAAAGCAAATCCCAAGTCTAAAGTTTTTCCCAAAGTCCACTGCCACAATTTTGGGATGATTCATTGTTTATTCAGGTATTCCACAGATACAGAGTAGATCAAGTTGTTGTGGATATTTAATCCACTGCTTCCGAGGCTGCTGTGAGAAATTGCCCTTTCTCTTCTTTGTTTGCGTAGCTCCTGGTGTGCAACTTTGGATTTGGACCTGACTCTGCTTGTAGGCCACCTGAGGGCACTTTTCCCTGCTCAGAGAGGATGGGGTTAAAGTAGCAGCTGATTTGGTGGCTCTGGCTCACTCAGGCCAGGGAGACAGAGGGGTACAGAATGTGGGGCAAGCCTGCAGTGGCAGAGGCTGGCATAACATTGCAACAGCCTGAGGCACGCTCTGTGTTCTCCCAGGGAAATTGTCCCTGGATTACGGGACCCTGGAAGTGGTGGGCTGCACAGGCTCCCGGGAGGGGAGGTTTGGATAGTGACCTGTGCTTGCACACAGGCTTCTTGGTGGCTGCAGCAGCACCCTTAGTGTCTCATGCCCATCTCTTGTGTCTGCGTTGATAGCCAGGGCTTGCTCCCATCTCTGAGCACGTTTAGGTGGTGTTCTGTGTCCCCTCTCCTCGCACATGTCAAAACAATGGTCTCTTGCCTCTTAGGCAGTTCCAGACATTTTCCTGGACTCCCTTCTAGCTAGCTGTGGTACACTAGCCCTCTTCAGGCTGTGTTCACGTGGCCAACTCCAGTCCTCTCCCTGGGATCTGACCTCCAAAGCCTGAGCCACAGCTCCCAGCCTGCACCCACCCCAGCGGGTAAGAAACCAATCCTTTAGGCTGGTGATTGCTGGTTGGCACTGATCCTCTCTGCAGGAATCTCTCTGCTTTGCCCTCCACAACCCTGTTGCTGCACTTTCCTCTGTGGCTCTGAAGCTTCCCCTGCACCCACCCACTGTCTCCACCAGTGAAGGGTCTTCCTAGTGTGTGGAAACTTTTCCTCCATGACACCTCCCTCCTAGAGGTGCAGATCCTGTCCGTATTCTTTTGTCTCTTTTTTCTTTTTCTTTTTCCTTTTGCCCTACCCAGGTATATTGGGAGTTTCTTGCCTTTCGGGAAGTCTGAGGTCTTCTGCCAGCTTTCAGTAGGTGTTCTGTAGGAGTTGTTCCACATGTAGAAGTATTTTTTTTTTTTTGCGTTATGTGGGCCTCTCACTGTTTTGGCCTCTCCCGTTGTGGCTCACAGGCTCCGGACACACAGGCTCAGAGGCCATGGCTCATGGGCCTAGCCGCTCCGTGGCATGTGGGATCATCCCGGACCGGGGCACGAACCTGTGTCCCCTGCATCGGCAGGTGGACCCTCAACCACTGTACCATCAGGGAAGCCCTGGAGAGTCTTTTTTTAAAAATACCATTATTACTGCATTTTGGTCACAGGAAAATATTTCTACTTTATTATAATGTTTTTCAGGATATTTTAAAGAATTTTTTTGAGGTTGACCATTTTTAAAGTCTGCATTGAATTTGTTACAACATTGCTTCTGTTGTATATTTTAGTTTTTTGGCTGTGAGGCATGTGGGAATGTTAGCTCCCCGACCAGGATCAAACCCACATCCCCTGCATTGGAAGGTAAAGTCTTACCCACTGGACCACCAAGAAAATCTCTCTTCTTTATTATTATCTTCTTCCCTTTCCTTTCTCTTCCTTGTTCATTTCAATTATCTTTTCCATGCTTGGTATTAAGATGAATAAATCTTGAATGTTATTAAGGATTCTTGGGTTTGTTCTAACAGCAAACAAATTGTGATTATTCCAACAATCATTGGATTATAAGGACTAGTTTATTTGATTAATTTATATGTAATTTATTTTATAGCTGTAGATTTCCAAAGTAAATTTATTTGTTAGATAATTATTTAGTTTTTCATTATTGCCAGTGGGCTTTGGAAAATAAATTATTTAAAAATAAATGTAGAACTGAAACAAGTTGATTCTCTATTCCATCAATCACAAATTTTCTGAGTGATAGCAAACAAATGGCTTCTCCATCTTTCTATTTTGTTTATAAAATAAGAATGCTAACTCTCAATATATTTCACAATTAAAGTTTTCTAAAGATTGTTTAATCCTCATTTATAAGAAAATATAAACCAAACAAATCACTGAAAAACTCTGGTAAGAACTGAGTGTAGCTAATTAATATGTTGTTCCAAAGTCAACCAAAAATTATTCTTTACAAATAAGAGGCGGAAGAAATAGAGGAAAACAGAATTTGTCCAGAGAGAACAAACAAATGAAGTACTTGACTGAAGATCAAGTACTAATGTGATACTTATTTTGAAGAGCAAATTTTTTATATAATTTCTTTCACATCTTCATATACTACTCCATATGCTTCAATCACATGAAGAAGTGCCACAGTAAATCTTTAGAGGATTTTTGGTTTGTTAATTTCCTGCTATTTTTTTCTTTTTGAAGTGTGTTTGTACCACTGCAAAATTTGTAAGAAAGGCACCTTCTACATTATTTGGTCATGCAAATAATAATAGAGTAAAATCTAGGCATATTTTTACCATTTAAATATTTGATTTTTAAGAGAATAGTAAATAATATATTTTAGAATATTTCAAACTAGATATAATCAACATATAAAATTATATTAGTTTCAGGTATACAATGCAATGGTTTGATATTGGTATCCATTGCAAAATGACTGCTGCAATAAGTCTAGTTAACATCCATCACCAGGCCCACTTGCAATTCTTTTTTTCCTATGTGATGAGAATGTTTAAATTTCACACTCTTAGCAACTTTCAAATATACAATTAAATATTATTAACTATATTCATCATGCTGCACATTATATAACCATGGCTTACTTATTTTGTAACTAGAAATGTGTACTTTTTGGCCACCTTTAACTATTTCTCCCACCCATCACCCCTGCCTCTGGCAGCCACCAATCTGCTTTCTATATCTGTATTCATATTTTCTACTACAATTATTAAAGGTTAAACTACACTTACAGTTAGAAAACATTGGCTATATTCCCAGTGCTGTACAATCATTTTACCCTATATACAACTAATATTGTGTACCTCCCACTTCCCTACCCCTATATTGCCTCTCTTCCCTCTCTCCACTGGTAACCACTAGTTTGTGCTTTATA
This sequence comes from Monodon monoceros, assembly GCF_005190385.1. NCBI lineage: Eukaryota > Metazoa > Chordata > Mammalia > Artiodactyla > Monodontidae > Monodon > Monodon monoceros. The sequence continues at coordinate 69,115,760 of NW_021703779.1, read as the reverse complement.
TTTGTGAATCTGCTTCTTTTTCATAATATTCACTACTTTGTTGTATTTTCTAGATTCCCACTTATAAGTGATATCATATAGCATTCGTCTTCCTCTGTCTGACTTATTACACTTTGCATAATGCCTTCAAAGTCCATCCATGTTGCTGCAAATGGCAACATTTCATTCTTTTTTATGGCAGAGTAGTATTCCAATGTGTGTGGATGTGATATATATATATATATATGTATATGTATATATATATATATATATATATGTCTCACATCTTCTTTATCCATTCAGCAGTTGATGGACACTTAGGTTGCTTCTATATCTTGGCAATTGTAAATAATGCTGCTATGAACATTGGGGTGCATGTACCTTTTTTAATTATTGGGGTTTTTTTCTGATATATATTCAGGAGTGGAGTTGTTGGGTCATATGTTAGTTCTATTTTTAGTTTTTTGAGAAACCTCCATACTGTTTTCCACAGTGGCTACACCAATTTACATTCCCACCAATAGTCTTCCCTTTTCTCCACATCTTCACCAACATTTGTTTTTTGTGTTCTTTTTGATGATAGCAATTCTGACAGGTGTGAGGTGATGTCTAATTGTGGTTTTGACTTGCATTTCCCCAATGATTAGTAATATTGAGCATCTTTTCACATGCCTGTCAGCCATCTGCATTTCCTCTTTGGAAAAATTTATCTTCAGTTCTTCTGCTCATTTTTTAATGAAGTTGTTTGGTTCTTTTCGATTTTGACTTGCATGAGCTGTTTATATATGTTGGATATTAATCCCTTATTGCAAATATTTTCTCCCATTCAATAGGTTGTCTTTTCATTTCATTGATGGTTTCCCTTGCTACGCAAAAGTTTTAAGTTTAATTAGGTCCCATTGGTCTATTTTTGCTCTTATTTCATTTACTTTTATATTCCACATATAACTGAGATCTTATGGTATCTGTCTTTCTCTGTCTGACTTATTTCATTTAGTATAATGCCCTCAAGGATCATCCATATTGTTCTCACTAATAGCAAGATTTCTTACTTTATTATGGTAGATAGAATTATTTATATATATATATATATATATATATATATATATATATATATATACATTCATTCTTTGATGGACACTTGGGTTGCTTCTATGTCTTGCCTATTGTAAAAATGTTGGAATAAACATGGCTTTGCAGATATGTTTTTGAATTAGTGTTTTCTTTCCTTTGGATAAACCCAGGAGTGGAATTACTGAATCATATGGTATTTATTGAATATAATTTGAATTTTTGAGGAACCTCCATACTGTTTTCCATAGGTGCTGTACCAGTTTAAGTTCCTACCAACAGTGCACAAGGGTTGTTACTGTTTCCCCACATTCTCTCCAACACTTGTTATTTTTAATAGATATTTTAACAGTTATGAGATGATGTCATATTATGGTTTTGATTTTCATTTCCCAGATGATTATTTATGTTGAGCAACATTTCATATACCTACTGACCAACTGTATGTCTTCTGTGGATAAATGTCTATTCAGGCCCTCTGCCAATTTTTTTTTTTTTTTCCGTACTCAGGCCTCTCACTATTGTGGCCTCTCCCATTGTGGAGCACAGGCTCTGGATGCACAGGCTTAATAGCCATGGCTCATGGGCCTACCTGCTCTCTCTGCCAATTTTTAATCAATTTACTTGTTTCCTTGTTTTTTTTCTTATTGAGTTGTATGGGTTCTTCATATATTTTGCTTATATATGATTTGCAAATATATTCTCATATTTGATAGGATCTCTTTTCATTTTGTTGATGGTTTCCTTTGCTGTGCAAAAGCTTTTTAGTTTGATATAGTCCAATTTGTTTACTTTTGTTTATGTTGCCTTTGCTTTTGATGTCAAGTTCAAAATATCATGCCCAAGATTGACATCAAGAAGCTTACCAGCTATCTTTTCATTTTGAAGATTTGTGATCTCAGGCCTTACCTTCAAGCTTTTCATTGCTTTTGAGTTATTATTTGTATATGGTATAAGATATTGGTCCAGTTTTATTCCTTGTCATGTGGACGCCCAGTTTTCACAACACCATTTATTGGAGGGACTGTCCTTTCTTTATTGTATGTTCTTTGTTCCTTTGTTGTATATTAATTCACCATATATGTGGATTTCTGAGATTTCTATTCTTTTCCACTGATCTATGCATATATTTTTATGTCAATACCATACTGTTTGATTAATATAGCTTTTGAATAGCTTGAAATCAAGGAGTATGATGCCTCCAGCTCTGTTATTCTTTTTAAAGATTGCTTTGGTTATTTGGTGTCTTGGCAATTCCATACAAATTTTAAATTGTTTATTCTATCTCTGCAAAAAATGCCATTGGAATTTAGGTAGGGATTGCATTGAATCTGTAGATGGCTTTGGATAGTACAAACACTTTAACAATATTAATTTTTCCAATCCATGAGCACAGAATATTTTTCCACTTTTTGATGTTTTCTTCAATTTCTTTCATCAATTTTTATAGTTTTCTGTGTGCAGTTTTCACCTCCTTGTTTTGATTTATTCCTTAGTTTCTTATTCTTTTTGATGCAGTTGGAAATGGAATTGTTTTCTTAGTTTCTCTATCAGATGGTTTGTTATTAGTATATAGAAACACAAATGATTTTTTTAAAAAATATTAATTTGGTATCCTGCAATTTTCTGAATGTGTTTAATATTCTGACTGTTTTTGATGGAAATTTTAGGGTTATTTTTATATAATATCATGTCATTTGCAAGTGGTGACACTTTTATTTCTTTTCCAATTTGTATAAGTTTTCCTTCTTTCTTTTTATTTACTTATTTATTTTTTTGCCTTATTACTCTGGCTGGCTAGGACTTCCAGTACTATTTTGAATAAAAATGGCAAGAGCAAGCATCCTTGTCTTGTTCCAGATCTTAGAAGAAAAACATTCAGCTTTTCACTGTTGAGTCTGATGGTAGCTGTGGGCTTGTCATATATGACCTTTATTATGTTGACATATGTTATTTCTGTACTCAATTTTTAAGAGTTTTTATCATAAGTGGACAATGAATTTTGTCAAATGCTTTACCTGCATGTGCTGACATGATTACATGAATTTTATCCTTCATTTTGTTAATGTGCTGTATTATGTTAATTGATTTGTGCATTTTGAGCCATCCTTGAATCCCTGGCATAAATCCCCCTTCACCACAGTGTATGATCCTGTAAATGCATTGTTGGATTAAGTTTGCTAATATTTTCTTGATGATGTTTTCCTCTATTTTCATTAGGGATATTGGTTTCTAGTTTTCTTGTGGTGTCCTTGACTGGTTTTGGCTTCAGAGTAATGCTGACCATGTAAAATTAATTTGGAGGTGTTTTCTCCTCCTTGATTCTTTGGAAGGCTTTGAGAAGGATTAGTATTAATTATTCTTTAAATATTTGGTACAGTTCACCAGTGAAACCATCTGGTCCTTGACTTCTATTTGTTTAGAATTTTTTGATTACTGATTTAGTCTCCTTACCAGTGTTCAGTCTATTTTCATGACTCTGTCTTGTTGGATTGTGGGTATCTAGTAATTTATCCATTTCTTCTGGATTTTCCAATTCATTCTTCATAGTATTCTCATGATTCTTTGTACTTCTGTGGTATCAACTGTAATTTATTTCATTTATTTCTGATTTTATTTATTTGAGCCCTCTCTCTTTTTTGTCTTAGTGAGTATAGCTAAAATCTAACCTATGCTGTTTATCTTTTCAAAGAAAAAAAGAGCTTTTTGTTTCATTTATCATTTCTGTTGTCTTTTTAATCTTTATTTCATTTATTTCTCTTCTGATCTCTGTTATTTCTTTCCATCTACTAATTTTAGGCTTCATTTGATACTTTTCTAGTTTCTTGAGGTGTAAATTTAGGTCGATTTTTTGAGATTTGTGTTTATTCTTAGTAGAGGCACTTATCACTATGAACTTCCCTCTTAGAATTATTTATGGTGTATCCCATAAGTTTTGGTATTTTTCATTTCCATTTTGATTTGTCTCAAGTTATTTAAATTTTTTTTCTTTTCATTTATTATTTGACCCATTGGTTGTTTATTAGCATGTTGTTTTATATCACATATTTGTGAATCTTCCAGGTTTCTTCTTGTAAGTGATTCTCTAGCTTCGTTTAAGTGTGGTTAGAAAAAATTCTTGATATGATTTCATTTTCTTAAATTTATTAAAACTTGTTTTGTGGCCTATGTCTCTCCTGGAGAATGTTCTGTGTTCACTTGAGACAAATGTGTATTTTGTTGCTTTGAAATGTAATGTTTTACATATGTCTTTCAAGTCTATCCGGTCTAACATGTCATTTAAGTCCTACTTTTTTTAATGTTCTGTATGGCTGGTCTATCCATTAATAAAGGTGAGGTATTAACATCCCTTATTATTATTGTATTGCTGTCTATTTCTCCCTTATGGGTCTGTTAATATATGTTTTGTACATTTTGGTTCTCCAATGTTGGGTGAATACATGGTTATAAATGTTACATCCTTTTGTTGGATTGACCTCTTTATCATTATGTACTAACCTTCTTTGTCTTTTATTATAGTGTTTGTATTAAAGTCTGATATAATTTTAGCCACCACAGCTTGTGTTAAACCTTTTTTGTTTTCAAGTTGTTTTAATTTAATCTGCCATTAGAATTGTTTTCTCAATTTTTCAGTTTTTCTCATCATGTTTGGTATTTTCTGATCAAATATCCAAACAAGAAACTAGTAAATGAATAAGAAGTCACAAGTTTTTTTTAAGATGGTGTACTTAATCACTCTGTTTTGTGGAAGACTCTAGTATGATGCAATAAGAAATATCAAACCAGAAAGACCTGGATTCATGTAAGAGTACCAACTCTTACTCCTTGTGTAAATTTAGACATATTGATTAAACTCATTGCCTAAATTTTCTCATATATAACAGCTGTAGTGAATGATTCCTTTGAATTTAGATCACATTGACTCACATTTCATACAGGGGCTCCATCACGTTTTCCATAGCTCCAGGTACTCTCATTGTTCTTATGTTTCTCTTACTCATCCCTGCCTCTGAATTCTTGATTCTGCTGAATATGTTCAATTTACAGAGCATCTCAGTTTTCTAAGTGTGTTCTCCCTTTTCTGTGCAATGTGCTCTCATGTTAGACTTTACATTAATTCCTTTGCTCCTGAAAATGAACTTACACAAGCTGTTTGAGCATGAAGCATATTTGTTGAAGTGTAGCAAGCAACTTAAATTTGAATTAAAGATATTCACATTTTTACCAAATCTTTGCTCATTAAAGTCATAGCAATTTCTCTCATGGGACATTTTGTATTTCTCTCAGGCTCAACCTTTAACCTTATTACCCATTTTCAACTCTGTCTTCACTGAATCCTTCCATCTCTTTTGTCTTTACCCCAAACTACGGTTAATATTTCAAGAAAACAAATTCATTATTTTTCCATATTTCTCTTTAAAGTTTCACTCTCTACCAGTAAACCTGGTGTCATGGTATTTTACTAAGTAAACACAATTCTATATAAGGGAGGAACATTCTCTCTCAGAGAATATTAAAATAACATATTTTTTTTGTTGTGTCAAGGTAATAATATAAATCCATATTTACTAAAGTGTATTTTAGGATTAAATAAATTAATACATATAATAGTGCTTTGTAAAGCAGTTAATAACTGTAAAACACTGTGTGATGTTAAAGGGAATAGGTGGCTGTGTGGAGAAAACACAAAACAAAACAAAACAAAACAAAACTTGTACACATGATGCCCATGGTGGTCTGTCTGTATTTTTAACCTCTTATCTCATCTCAAATATTTCTCCAGATCTTAGGTTATCTTGTCAGATAACTTAGGTTATCTCAGAGTTTCCAAGAGCCTAAGAATAGCAATAAAGGGATGTTTTTTCCTTTTGGAGAAAAGAAGAATTCCCTCATTTGGAAAGAATAGGTATTGTAAAGCAACATTAGTAGACATATCTCAGCATATTTATTTCAAAAAGAAATGCTCTCATAGCTGCCCACTTATTCTTTCCCTTTTGGTTCTTTTCAGTTCTGATTACAAATAGAAGAAAGAGGCATTTAAGTGCAAATGATCTAATGCACATCTCTTTATCTATTGCTAATTTCCTTTGTGACTGAGAAGTTAAATGGAAGCATCAGCAGCAGCAGGCAGGGAATAGGGTCACAAAACGGGAATGCTATGGTTATTGGAAATGAAGAATTTGAATTTCCAAAGAGTAACATTACCTGGGATGCTCACCATTTCTTTTGGGTAGAAAGGGTTAGTAAGTAAGTTTCAGTTAAATGCCATAAATACCCAATTTGTGTTATATTAGCATGAATTAATAAACTACATCTAAATATATGCAGACAGTTTTGAATAGTCTTAAGAAATTTATACTTTAAGAAGTTGCAAAGACAAAAAAAATTAGCAAACTTCTCTATTTACAAAATCCATCCTTTTCAAATGTTCTTTGGGAGCAGTTATGGAAATCTCAGTGCTACACACACATTGTGGGTCGTGTCAAGAGACTAGTTTGACATTTAGGAGAGAGAGGACTATTCATATCAGTTACATTTGCACTCAGGAGGAAAGCTAAAATGAGACTGGTAGCAAAACCTGGCCTTCTTTGATTATCCTCACTTTTCTGTCATTACCTTTATTCTTTCTCCAGGCAGATCAAAACAACCTGAGCCAATTATCTTCTGGCCAGGTGAGCTATTAAGGCTTGTGTGCCCCTTCTAAATATAGAAGGCAGTGTGGAACAGAGAAAAGATCATGAAGTTTGAAACCAAATAGCCATGCGTTTTACCCTCGTCTATGACAAGAATTGGTGGTACAACCTTAGACAAGTGGTTTAACTGAGCTTTGATTTCATCACTTGAATAATAATATTTTAGTGCTAGGCTCATAGTACATACCAGTAAATCCTGTCTTCACTCAGTTATGCATGTACTGGATCTCTTTTGTACATGTTCTTTATTTATTAACTCTATGAAAATGTCTATTGAAATATAGTTGATGTACAGTATTATGTTAGTTTCAGGTCTACGACATAATGATATGACATTTGCATACATTAGGAAATGATCACCATGATACATATAGTTATTATCTGTCCCCATACAAAGTTACTGAAATACTTTTGACCAGCTCCTATTCCTCCTCCTTCTCACCTAGTTTGGTCTCTTCACTCCTGCTCTGGTGCCTGCAGCCTTCCCCAGATCATGCTGGGGACTGAGACCACACACCCTGAGAGTCTTTGTTAATGGACCTGGTGGCCCAAGTCACCACAATCCAGAGTAACAGATTGAAAAGATCTGATGGCAGCACTAATTTGACCAGCTTCATTCTCAGACAGGAAGGAGTTGTTTTCGCCTGTGGTCATGTCTGAGAAAATAGATGCTTGTGTTCTGGGATATTCTCTCATCTCCTCTGAAAGAATAGTTCATGAGATATAAAAATACACACTTATGTAATCAGTTTCCAGACCCTCCTGGAAATCTTGTTAAAATGAAGATTCTGGGCCAAGAAGGAAGACAAGATGGTGAAGTAGAAGACCTTGAGCTCATTTCATCCCACAAGAACACCAAAATCAAAACTAACTGCTGGAGGACCATCATTAAAAAAGCCTGGTGCCTACTAAAATAGATATTCTACATCCAAAGACAAAGGAGAAATCACAAAGAGACAGTAGGATGTGTGAACTTGCAATATACTCAAAACCCATACCACCTGGATGGGCAACCCACAAACTCTAGAATTATTATATCACAGAAGTTTTCCCACAGAAGTGAGAGTTCTGAGCACTGCCTCAGACTCCCCAGCCTGGGAGTCTGACATTGGGAAGATGAGCTCCCTGAGCATTTGGCTTTGAAGACCAGTGGGTCTTGATCATGGAAGCTCCACAGGAGTGAGGGAAAAAGAGACTCCACCCTTGGAGAATGCACACAAATTCTCTAGTGCACTAGGACCCTTGACAAAAGCACCAACTTCATAGGGGCCTGGCCAGAACCATCTTCTGGTCTTGGAGGGCTTCCTGAGGAGGCAGGGGCAGCTGTGTCTATCTCTTGGACATAAAGCTGGTGGCAAAAGTATACAGGAGTACTCATTTGAAGACTGACATCTTGCTTGGGTCATTAGCACCAAGACCTGACAACCCAACAGCCTGTAGCCTCCAGTGCTGGATTGCCTCAGGCCAAACAACCAACTGGGCAGGCACACAACCTCACCCATCAACATACAGGCTGCCTAAAGACTTCCTGTGACCACAACCACTAGTAGACAGAACCCTTGACACAGTCCTTCTTACCAGAAGGCCAAGACCCAACTCCACCAACCAGTAGGCATACACCAGCCCCTGCAACCAGGAAGCTTGTGCAAGCCTCTAGACCAGCTTCATTCACCAGGGGGCTGACACAGAAGCAAGAAATATACAGTCCCACAGCCTGTGGATCTGAGTCCTCAAACACAGGTCAGAACCTATCCTAGGACCAGCAGGTCCCTGGCCTTTGGGTGAGGAGAGGGGAATGCACTTGACACATAAGACATCACCTACAGCAGGCCACATCTCCAAGGTCGAGAAATATAACTAACCTTACACACACATAAAAATACAAATAGAAGTTTAGACAAAATGAGATGGCAGAGGAATATGTTCTACATGAAGGAACAAGATACAACCCCAGAGAACAGCTACATGACATGGAAATAGGGAATCTACCTGAGAAAGAGTTAAGAGTAATGATCATAAAGATGATCCAAGAACTTCAGAAAATAATGGATGCACAGAGCAAGAAATAACAAGTAGTTTTTAACAAAGAATTAGAAAAAAATAAAGTTTGAACTGAAATGAAAAAATTGCTGAAATAGAAAATAAACTAAAGGAATCAATAGTGGAATAAATGAGACAGAATAGAAAAGTGAGCTGGAAGACAGAGTGGTGGAAATCACTGCTGCAGAACAGAGTAAAGAAAAAGAATGAAAAGAAAAGAGGATAATTTGAGATCTCTGGGACAATACAAAATGCAACAGTATTCACATTATAGGGGTCAAGAAGGAGAAGAGAGACAGGATGGGCCTGAGGAGATATTTCAAGAGATAATATCTGAAAACAAACCCTAACAAGCAAAGGAAGCAATCACCCAAGTACAGGAAGCACAGAGTGTACCATACAGGGTAAACCCAAGGAGAAACACAATTTGACACAACAAAATTGACAAAAATTTAAAAAGAGAAAATATTAAAAGCAATGAGAGAAAAACAACAAATAACACACAAGGGAACCCCCATAAGATTATCAGCTGATTTTTCAGCAAAAATTCTCCAGGTGAGAAGGGAGTGGCATGACATATTTAAAGTGATAAGAGGGAAAATCCTACAAACAAGAATATACTACACAGCAATGCTCTCATTCAGATTTGACTGAGAAATCAAAATCTTGACAGACAAGCAAAACCTAAGAGAATTCAGCACTGTCAGACCAGCTTTACAACAAATGCTAAAGGAACTTCTCTAGGAGGAAAAGAAAAGGCCACAAATAGAAACAAGAAAATTACAAAATGATAAATCTCACCAGTAAAGGCAAACATGCAGTAAACGTAGAAAATCACCCACATGCAAATATGATAACTAAACAAATAATTGTGAGAGCAGGAGAGTAATATGCAAGATATTAGAAATGCATTTGAAATTAAGAGACCGGCAACTTAAACAATCATGTGTAAATATATATATATATATATGTTGCTGTATCAAAACCTCATGGTAACCACATACCAAAAATCTATAATAGATATACACACAAATAAGCAAAATGAATCCAAACACAACACTAAAGATAGTCATCAAATCACAAAAGAAGCAAACAAAAGAGGAAGGGAAGTAAAAAAGACCTACAAAAAAAATTCAGAACAACTAACAAGATGACAATGAGAACATACATATGGGTGATTAACGTAAACGTAAATGGAATAAATGCTCCAACCAAAAGACATAGACTGGCTGAATGGATACAAAAACAATACCTATATATATGCTATCTAGAAGAGACCCACTTCCAATCTAGAACCACATACAGACTAAAAGTGAGGGGATGGAAAAAGGTTTTCCATGCAAATGAAAATCAAAAGAAAGCTGCAGTAGCAATACTCAGACAAGATAGACATTAAAATAAAGACTGATACAACACACAAAAAAGGACACTACATAATAATCAAGGGATCGATAAAATAAGATATAACATATATATATATATATATGCACTTGACATAGGAGCACATCAATACATACGGCAAAAGTTAGCAGACATAAAAGGAGAAATAGACCATAACACAATAATAGTGGGGGACTTGGACACCCAACTTAAATCAATGGATAGATCAACCAGACAGAATATCAATAAGGAAACACAGGCCTTAAATGCCACAGTAGACCAGATGGCCTTAATTGATATTTATAGAGCCTTCCATCCAAAAGCAGCAAAAAACCCCCACATTCTTTTCAAGTGTACTTGGAACATTCTCCAGGACAGATCATATGCTGGGCCACACAGCAAGCCTTGGTAAATGTAAGAAAATTGAAATCTTATCAAACATTTTTTTTTACCATAACACTATTAGATTAGAAAACTACTACAAGAAATATATATATATATATATATATATATATATATATATATATACATATATATATATATCAAAATTCACAAACATGTGGAGGCCAAAATACATGCTACAAAACAACCAATGGATCACTGAAGAAGTCAAAGAGAACATCAAAAAATACCTAGATACAAATGAAAAGAAAAATATGATGATCCAAAACCAATAAGATACAGCAAATCAGTTCTTAGCGAGAAGTTTATAGCAATATGATCTTACCTCAGGGAATAAGAAAAAATCTCAAATAAACAACCTAATGTTACACCTAAAGCAGCTAGAGAAAGAACAAAGAAAACCCAAAGTTAGTAGAAAGGAAAGAAATTGTAAAGACCAGATCAGAAAAAAATGAAATAGAGACAAAAAGAAAATAGAAAAGAGCTACAAAATGAAAAGATTATTCTTTGAAAAGATAAACAAAATTGATAAATGTTTAGGCAAACTCATCAAGAAAAAAAGAGAGAGGGCATAAATCAGTAAAATCAGAAATGTAAAAGGAGAAGTTACAACTGACACCACAGAAACACAAAGGAACATAAGAGATGACTGTGAGCAATGATATGCAATAAAATGGACAACCTAGAAGAAATGGACAAAATCTTAGAAAGGTACAATCTCCCAAAACTGAAACAGGAAGAAATAGAAAATATGAACAGAATAATTACAAATACTGAAATTGAATATGTGATTAATCAACTCCCAACAAACAAAAGTTCAGAACAAGATGGCTTCAGAGGGACATTCTACCAAACATTTAGAGAAGAGTTAACACCTATTCTGTGAAACTATTCCAAAAATTTACCAAGGAAGGAACACTCCCAAACTCACTTTATGAGGCCATCACCCCGATACCAAAACCAAACCAAGAAACCAAAAGAAAAAAAAAATGACAGGCCAATATCACTGATGAGAATTGATGCAAAAATCCTCAACAAAATATTAGCAATCTGAATCCAACAATACATTAAAAGGATCACACATGATGATCAAGTGAGATTTATCTCAGGGAAGCAAGGATTTTTCAATATCTACAAACAATCAGTGTGATACACCACTTTAACAAATTGAATAATAAAAAAATAATATCTCAATAAATGCAGGAAAAGCTGTTGATAAATTTCAACATCCATTTAAGATGTCCAGAAAGTGGGCATAGAGGGAACCTACCTCAACATAATAAGGCCATATATGATAAATCCACAACTAACATCATACTCAAAGATGAAAATCTGAAAGCATTACCTCTAAGATCATGACCAAGGTAAGGATGCCCACTCTTGCCACTTTTATTCAACATAGTCTTGGAAGTCTTAGCTACAGAAATTAGAGTAGAGAAATAAATAAAAGAATCAAAGTTGGAAAAGAAGAAGTAAGATTGTCACTTTTGCAGATGACATGATACTATACATAAAGAATCCTAAAATATTACCAGAAAACTACCAGAGCTAATTGATAACTTTAGTAAATTTGTAGGGTACAAAATTAATACACAGAAGTTTCTTGCATTTTTGTATAATAACAATGAAATGTTAGAAAGATAAATTAAGGAAACAATGTCACTTATGATCACATCAAAAAGAATAAAATACCTAGGAATAAGCCTACCTAAAAGAGGCAAAAGACCTATATTCATAAAACTATGAGATGCTGATTAAAGAAATGAAAGATGACACAAAGAGATGGAAATATACCGTGTTCTTGGATTGGAAGAATCAATATTTTCAAAATGACTATACTACACAAAGCAGTCTACAGATTCAATGCAATGCTTATCAAATTACCAATGGCATTTATCACAAAACTAGAAGAAAACAAAAAAGAAATTTGTATGGAAACACAAAAGACCCCAAATAGCCAAAGTGATTTGGGAAAGAAAAACAGAGCTGGAGGAATCAGGCTCTCTGACTTCAGACTGTACTACAAAGCTACAATCATCAAAACAGTATCGTACTCACACAAAACAGATATATAGATCAATGGAACAGGATAGAAAGCCCATAAATAAACCCATGCGCCTATGGTCAATTACTCTACCACAGAGGAGGCAAGAATATACAATGGAGTGAAGACAGTCTCTTCAATAAGCAGTGCTGAGAAAACTGGACAGCTATATATGAAAAAATGACATTAGAGGGAATTCCCTGGCAGTCCAGTGGTTAGCACACTACACTTTAATTGCTGAGGGCCTGCATTTGATCCCTGGGTAGGGGAACCAATATCCCACAAGCTGTGTGGCGTGGTCAAAAAAAAAAAAAAAGAATAAAATTAGAACATTCTCTAATACCCTACACAAAAATAAACTCAAAATGGATTAAAGCCCTAAATGTAAGGCCAGGGAATATAAAACTCTTAGAGGAAAACAGAGGCAGAACGCTCTTTGACATAAATTGCAGCAATATCTTTATCAACCCATCTCCAAAATAAACAATTGAGACCTAATCAAACTTAAAAGCTGTTCCACAGAAAAGGAAACCATAAACAAACATAAACAAACAAAAAAACCCTACAGAATGGGAGAGTATATTTGAAAATGATGCACTAAAAACTGATTAATCTCCAAAATATACAAAGAGCTCAAGCAGCTCAATATCAAAAAAACACCACCCAATCAAAAAAATGGGCAGGAGATATGAAAAGACATTTCACCAAAGAAGAGACACAGATTGGCAAAAGGCACTTGAAAAAATACTCAATATCACTAATTATTACATAAATGCAAATTAAACTTTCAATGAGGTATCTCCTCACTCCAGTCAGAATGGTCAACATCAAAATGTCTACAAATAACAAATGCTGCAGAGGGTGTGGAGAAAAGGGAACTCTCCTACACTTTAGAAGGGAATGCAAGTTGGTGCAGTCACTATTGAGAACAGTATGGAGGTTCCTCAGAAATCTAAAAATAGAACTACCATATATACCAGCAATATCACTCTTGGGTATATACCTGGACAGAACTATAATTCAAAGAGATACATGCACCCCTATGTTCATAGCAGCACTATTCAAAATAACCAGGACATGAAAACAACCTAAATGTCCTTCGACAGATGAACAGATAAAGATGTGGTACATATATACAACAGAATACTACTCAGCATAAAAAGAATGAAAGAATGACATGTGCAGCAACATAGATGCAACTAGAGATTATCATACTAAGTGAAGTAAATCAGAAAGAGAAAGACAAATATCATATATCACTTATATGTAGAATCTAAAATATAGCACAAATGAACCCATCTATGAAAGAGAAACTTATTCACAGACATAGAGAACAGATTTGTGGTTGAGATGCAAACTATTACATATAGACTGGATAAACAACAAGTTCCTACTGCATAGCAGAGGGAACTATATTCAATATCCTGGGATAAACCATAATGAGAAAGAATATTAAAAAAATGTATATATGTGTTTAAGTGAGTCACTTTGCTGTACAGCAGAAATTAACACAACATTGTAAATCAACTATACTTCAATTAAAAAATACTAGGTGATAAGGGGATTTATTTTATTAACACTAGTCTAATTATGTATAACTTCATTTTTCATAATGCTTTTTAAAAGAATGACAAGAATAATAGATAAAACAGAAGTTTAAATCCTTGGAATTAGTGCTTTGTAACTTGTTTAAATGTAAATTAAATCGATCAGTTTTGTTATTAAAATATTATACATTTTAAGGTAAAAATGTCTACAAATAATAAATGCTTGAGAGGTTGTGGAAAAAAAGGAACACTCCTACACTGTTAGTGGAAATGTAAATTGATGCAGCCACTATGGAGAACAGCATGGAGAGTCCTTTAAAAACTAAAAATAGAGCTATAATATGATCCTGCAATCACACTCCTGGGCATATATTTGGAGAAAACCATAATTAGAAAAGCTACGTGCAACCCAATATTCATTGCATCACTATTTACAATAGCCCAGACATGGAAGCAACCTAAATATCCACCAACAGATTAATGGGTAAAAATGATGTGCTATATACAGACAATGGAACATTACTCAGCCATAAAAAAAGAATGAAATAATGCAGCAACATGGATGGACCTAGAGTTTATCATACTGATGAAGTAAGCCAGACAGTGAAAGATAAATATAATATGATATCATTTATATGTGGAATCCCAAAAAAAAGTGATACAAATAAACTTATTTATAAAACATGAATAGACTCACACACATAGAAAACAAACTTATGGTTACCAGGGGAAAAGGGGGAGGGATTAATTAGGAGTTTGGGATTAATACATACAAATTAATACATACAAAATAGATAACCAACAAGGACCCACTATATAGCACATGGTACTATACTCAATATTTTGTAATAACATATAATGAGAGAATGTGAAAAGAATAATATCTACATTTATATATTTATATATGCATACATATACATCTTAGTCCCCTTTATTTATTTGGCTAACACTCCTAACTCACCTCCCTTATGACAAACAACCATTTGTTCTCTGTATCTATAAGTCTGTTTTCATTTTTGTTTGTTTTTAGAGTCCACATATAAGTGAGATCATGCAGTATATGTCTTTGTCTGACATATTTCACTTATCATAATACACTCTAGATCCATTCATGTTTTCACAAGTGGCAATATTTCTTTTTTATGGATGAGTAATAGTCCTTTGTATATATGATCCCACATCTTTTTATTTATTCATATATTGATGGACAAAATTTTCTTCCATATCTTGGCTAATCTAAATAAAGCTGTAATGAAAATTTGGGGGCATACACATTTTCAAATGAGTGATTTTGTTTTATTCAGGTAAATACCCAGAATTGAAATTTCTGGATCATATGGCAGATCTATTTTTAATTTTTTGAGTAACCTCCATAAGATTTTCATTTTGGCTGCACCAATTTTCAATTCAACTAGCAACACACAAGGTTTCCCTTTTCCCCACATCCTTGCCAACACTTATTTGTACTCTTTTTGATGACAAGCATTCTGAGAGATATGAGGTGGTTACTCATTTTGGTTTTGTTTGCATTTCCCTGAAGATTAGTGATGTTGCACACCTTTTCATGTGCCTGTTGGCCATCTGTATGTCTTCTTTGAAAAAATGTCTATTTAGGTCCTCTGACATTTTGTAAATGGTTGTTTGATTTTTTTGATGTTGAGTTATATGAGTTTTTTGAATATTTTGTATATTAATTCCTTATCAGATACATTGCTTGCAAGCTTCTTCTAGTTCCTTTAGACATGAGGTTAGATTGCTTATTTGAGATTCTTCTTTCCGGAGGTAAACTCTTATCACTATAAACTTCTCTCTTAGAACTGTCTCTGATAATTCCCAGAGATTCCAGATCTTGTGTTTATTTCTGTCAGGTATTTTCTTTTAATTTACTCTTTGATTTTTTCAGTGAATTATTGATTGTTTAGCAGCATATTATTTAGTCTTTACGTGTTTGTGTTTTTTGTAGTTTTTCTTGTAGTTTATTTCTAATTTCATATTGTTGTGATCTGAAAGGGTGCTTGCTATGATTTTAATCATCTACAATTCATTGAGATTGTTTTATGTCTTAGCATGTGATCTATCCTGGAGAATATTCCATGTGTACTTGAAAAGAATGTGCATTCTGCTGCTTTTGGTCTGTGATAAATATATATCTCTATATCTATATCTATATCTAACCTTCTGCTCTAATCTATCATTTAAGGTAAGGTCATTGATTTTCTGTGTGAATGATCTTTCTGTTGATGTCAGTGGTGTGTGAAACTCTCCTATTCTTACTGTGTTACTGTTAATTATTTCTTTATGTTTCTTTATACATATATGCTTTATGTATTTAGTTGCCTCTATGTTAGGAATATATATTTTTATAATTTTACAATTGTTATATGTTTTTTTTTAATTGGAGTAAATTTGCTTTACAATGTTGTACTAGTTTCTGCTGTACAGTGACGTTAATCAGCTATATGTATATATATATATATATTCCCTCCGTCTTGAAACTCCCTCCCAACACCCCATCCCACCCATCTAGGTCATCAGACAGCACCGAGATGAGCTCTCTGTGCTATACAGAAGATTCCCACTAGCTATCTATTTTACACATAATAGTTTAAATGTGTCAATACTCATCTCCCAAATCATCCCACCCTTCATTTTCCCCCAGGGTCCACATGTCCGTTATCTGCACCTGTGTCACTCTTCCTGCCCTGGAAATAGGTTCATCTGTACCATCTTTCTAGACTCCACATATATGCATTAATATATGGTACTTGCTTTTCTCTTTCTGACATACATCACTCTATGACAGTCTCTAAGTCTATCCACATCTCTATTAAGGCCACAATTTTATTTGATTTTAAGGCTGAGTAATATTACATTGTATATATGTACAACATCTTCTTATCCATTCATCAGTCAATGGACGTTTAGGTTATTTCCATGTCCTGCCTATTGTAAATAGTGTTGCAATGAATACTGGGGTACATGTGTAGTTTTGAATTAAGGGTTTTTCAGGTTATATGCCCAGAAGTGGGATTCCTGGGTCATATGGTAGGTCTATTTTTCATTTTCTAAGGAACCTCCATACTGTTCTCCACAGTGACTGTATCAAATTATATTTCCACTAACAGTGCATGAGGTTCCCTTTTCTCTGCATCATCTCTGGCATTTATTGTTTGTAGATTTTTTGATGATGGCCATTCTGACTGGCATGGGGTGATATCTCATTGCAGTTTTCATTTGCATTTCTCTAATAATTAGTGATGCTGAACATGTTTTCATGTGTCTCTTGTCCATCTGTATGTCTTCCTTGGAGAAATATCTATTCAGGTCTTCTGCCCATTTTTTCTTGGGTTGTTTGTTTTTTTTGTGATTGAGCTCCATGAGCTGTTTGTATATTTTAGAGATCAATTCTTTGTCCATTGCTTCATTTGCAAATACTTTCTCTCATTCTGAGGGTTGTCTTTACGTCTTGCTTATGGTTTCCTTTGCTGTGCAAAAGCTTTTAAGTTTCATAGATCCCATTTGTTTATTTTTGTTTTTATTTTCATTACTCTAGGAAGTGGGTCAAAAAGATCTTGCTCAGGTTTATGTCAAATAGTGTTTTTCCTTTGTTTTCCTTTAAGAGTTTTGAAGTGTCCGGTCTTACATTTAGGTCTTTAATACATTTTGAGTTTATTTTTGTGTATGATGTTAGGTAGTGTTCCAATTTCATCCATTTACATGTAGCTGTCCAGTTTTCCCAGCACAAATTATTGAAGAGGCTGTCTTTTCTCCATTGTATATTCTTGCATCATTTGTCATATATTAGGGGACAATAAGCGTGTGGATTTATCTCTGGGCTTTCTATCCTGTAACATTGAAGTATATTTCTGTTTTGTGCCAGTACCATACTGTCTTGATTACTGAAGCTTTGTAGTATAGTCTGAAGTTGGGGAGCTTGATTGCTGGAGATCAATTTTTCTTTCTCAAGATTTCTTTGGCTATTTAGGGTCTTTCATGTTTCCATGCAAAGTCTAAAATTTTTTGTTCTAATTCTGTGAAGAATGCCATTGGTAATTAGATAGGGATTGCATTGAATCTGTAGATTTCTGGGTAGTATAGTCATTTTCACAATATTGATTCTTCCAATCCAAGAGCATGGTATATTTCCCCATAAGTTTATGTCATCTTTGATTTCTTTCATCAGTGTTTTATAGTTTTCTGAGTACAGATCTTTTGCCTCCTTAGGTAGGTTCATTACTAGATATTCTATTTTATTGTTGTGATGGTCAATGGGATTGTTTCCTTAAATTGTCTTTCTGATCCTTCATTGTTAGTGTATAAGAATGCAAGAGATTTCTTTGCATTAATTTTGTATCCTGCAACTTTACCAAATTCACTGCTTAGCTCTAGTAGTTTTCTGGTGGCATGTTTAGAGTTTTCTATGTATAGTATCATGTCATCAAAATAGTGACAGTTTTATTTCTTCTTTTCCAATTCATATTCTTTTTATTTATTTTTTTTCTCTGATTGCTATGGTTAGGATTTCCACAGCTACGTTGAATAAGAGTGGCAAAAGTGGACATCTCTGTCTTGTTCTGGATCTTAGAGGAAATGCTTTAAGTTTTTCACCATTGAGAATGATGTTTGCTGTGGGTTTGTTGTATATGCCCTTTATTATGTTGAGGTAGGTTCCCTCTATGCCCACTTTCTGGAGAGGTAGGTTCCCTCTATGCCCACTTTCTGGAGAGTTTTTTTTATCATAAATGTGTTGAATTTTTTCAAAAGTTTTTCACCATCTATTGAGATGGTCGTAAAGTTTTTATTCTTTAATTTGTTAATATAGTGTATCACATTATTTGGTTTGCGTATATTGAAGAATCCTTGCATTCCTGGGATAAATCCCACTTGATCATGTTGTATGATCCTTTTAATGTCTTCTTGGATTTTCTTTGCTAGTATTTTGTTGAGGATTTTTGTGCCTATGTTCATCAGTGATATTGTTCTGTAATTTTCTTTTTTTCTGATATCTCTGTCTGGTTTTCGTATCAGAGTGATGATGGCATTGTAGAACGAGTTTGGGAATGTTCTTCCCTCTACAATTTTTTTGGGAGAATCTTAGAAGGATAGCTGTTAGCTCTTCTCTAAATGTTTGATAGACTTTGCCTGTAAACCCATCTGGTCGTGGACTTTGGTTTGTTGGAAGATTTTTAATTACAGTTTCAATTTCATTACTTGTGATTTGTCTGTTTACATTTCCTAATTCTTCCTGGTTCAGTTTTGGAAAGTTGTCACTTTCCAAGAATTTGTCCATTTCTTCCAGGGTGTATATTTTAGTGGCATATTGTTCCTCATAGTAGTCTCTTATGATCCTTTGGATTTCTGCAGTGTCAGTTCTAATTTCTCCTTCTTTATTTCTTATTTTATTGATTTGAGTCCTCTCCCTTTTTTTCCTTGATGAGTCTGGCTAAATGGTTATCAATTTTGTTTATCTTCTCAAAGAACAAACTTTTAGTTTTATTGATTTTTGCTTTTGTTTTCTTCATTTCTACTTCATGTATTCCTGTTCTGATCTTTATGATTTCTTTCCTTTGACTAACTTTGGGTTATCTTTGTTCCTCATTATCTAGTTGTGTTACATATAAAGTTAGGTTGTTTATTTGAGATTTATTTTGTTTCTTGAGGTGAGATTGAATTGTTATAAACTTCCCTATTAGAACTGCTTTTGCTGTGTCCCATAGGTTTTGGGTCGTAATGTTTTTGTTGTCATTTATTTCTAGGTATTTTTAAATTTCCTGTTTGATTTCTTCATTGATCTCTTGATTACTTAGCAGCACACTGTTTAGCCTCTATGTGTGTGCTTTTTTTTCTGTGATTGATTTCTAATTTCATAGTGTTGTGGTCCAAAATGATGCTTAATGTGATTTTAATTTTCTTAACTTTTCCAAGGTTTGATTCGTGACCCAAGATGTGATCTATCCTGGTGAATGTTCCATGTGCACTATAGAAGAAAGTGTATTCTCTGCTTTTGAGTGGATTGTCTCATACATATCAGTCAAATCTATCTGGTCTATTGTTTCATTTAAGCATAGTGTTTCCTTAATTATATTCTGCTGGGATGATCTATCCATTGGTAAGTGAGGCGTTAAAGTCCCCCACTATTATTGTGTTACTGTTAATTTCCCCTTTTATGGCTGTTAGCATTTGCCTGATGTATTAAAGTGCTCCTATATATTTACAATTGTTATATATTCTTCTTGGATTGACATCTTGATTGTTATGTAGTGTCCTTCCTTATCTCTTTTAACAGTCTTTATTTTAAAGTCTATTTTATGTGATATGAGTATTGCTACTCCAGCTTTCTTTTGATTTCCATTTGCATGGAACATCTTTTTCCATCTCCTCATTTTCAGTCTGTATGTGTCCCTAGGTCTGAAACAGGTCCCTTGTTGATGGCAAACATAAGGGTCTTGTTTTTGCATCCATTCAGACAGTCTGTGTCTTTTGTTTGGAGCATTTAATCCATTTACATTCAAGGTAATTATCAATATGTATGTTCCTATTAGCATTTCCTTAATTGTTTTGGGTTTGTTTTTGTGGTTCTGTTTCTTCCTTTGTGTTTTCCACCTAGAGAAGTTCCTTTAGCATTTGTTGTAAAGCTGATTTGGTGGTGCTGAATTCTCTTAGCTTTTGCTTGTCTGTAAAGCTTTTGATTTCTCCATCAAAGCTGAATGAGATACTTGCTGGGTAGAGTGATCTTGGTTGTAGGTTTTTCCCTTTCATCACTGTAAATAAATCCTGACACTCCCTTCTGACCTGCTTATTTCTGCTGAAAAATCAACTGATAACCTTATGGGGATTCCCTTATATGTTATATGTTGCTTTTCCTCTGGTGCTTTCAATATTTTTTCTTTGAATTTAATTTTTGTTAGTTTGATTAATATGTGTCTTGGTGTGTTTCTCCTAGGGTTTATCCTCTATGGATCTCTCTGCACTTCCTTGACTTGGTTGGCTATTTCCTTTCCCATATCAGGGAAGTTTTTGACTATAATCTCTTCAAATATCTTCTCATACCCTTTCTTTTTCTTTTCTTTTTCTGGGACCCCTATAATTCCAATGTTGGTCCATTTAATATTGTCCCAGATGTCTCTGAGACTCTCCTTAATTCTTTTCATCCTTTTTTCTTTGTTCTGTTCTGTGGCAGTGATTTCCACCATTCTATCATCCAGCTCACTTATTCGTTTTTCTGCCTCAGTTATTCTGCTATTGATTCCTTCTAGTCTATTTTTCATTTCTATTATTTTGTTGTTCATCCCTGTTTGTTTGTTCTTTAGTTCTGCTAGGTCTTTGTTAAACTTTTGTATGTGCTCAATCCATGCCTCCATTCTATTTTTGAGATTTTCGATCATCTTTATTATCATTACTCTGAATTATTTTTCAGGTAGGGTGCTTATTTCCTCTTCACTTATTTGGTCTTGTAGGTATTTACCTCACACCTTCATATGTAATGCTTTTTTTATCATCTCATTTTTTTTTGATGGATAGGGCTGTGTTACTGTCTTACTTTTTGTTTGGCTTGAGGCTTCCAGCACTGAAGTTTGCAGGCAGTTGGGTAGAGCCAGGTCATGGTTCTGAGATAAGGATCTCTGGGAGACTTCACACTGATGAATATTCCCTGGGATCTGAAGTTATCTGTTAGTCCAGCAGTTTGTATCCCACGCTCCCAATATGGAAGCTCAGTCCAGATCCCCGGCCTGTGAACCAAGATTCCACAAGCCGTGCAGTGTGAGGAGAAAAGAAGCAGAACAATAACAAAGAATAAAAAATAAAATAAAATGAGAAAAATAAAAAATATATTAGAAAAAATAAAAATCTACATGAAACAACAACACCAAAGTAAAATAGAACTACAGTAGGAAAAAAAATGCAGAAAAGGCCTTGGCTGTTGGGGGCAGAGATTAGGCAGGAGTGAGGCTTAGGCAATTGAGGGGTTTAGGCAGTGGTGGATTCTAGGTTCAGGACCCATGCAGCTGGAGGGGGCCTTGGAGTGCAGAGGTTTAGGCTCAGGACCCCAGCATGCTTGCCAGGACCCAAGTGGGCAGGGGAAATGCTGGCTGCTTTCCCTTCTCATCCTCTAATCCCCCTAGGATCTCTTCTTTTCCCACTGATCTCTTTACCATGAGTGGGTCCCTTCCGAGCTTGGGAACCCCTACCCTCACCCAGCCGCTTCTCAGAGTACCAATCCCATATTGCCTCTACTTTTCCTCTCCCCTCCCTCCCTTCCATTCCCCCAGGCCCCACATAGCTACAGGGGGCCTCGGAAGGGGGAAGAACTGGCCTTGGACCTCAGTGTGCTTCCTGGGCCCGGGTGGGTGGGGGAAATGCTGGCCGTGTTCCCTGCCTATCCTCCTATCACCCTTTGGTCTTGCCCCTTCCCCATTGATCCCTTCATGGTGAGTGGGCCCCTCCAGGTGGGAGAATCCCTCCTCTTCTGGCCACCCCGCAAGGGTGCCTGTCCTGTACCACCTCCACTTATCTTCCCCCCTCACTCCCCCCAGCATCCTACCTGGTCACTCAGCAGTTCCTCCCATCCTCGTTGGTGTCTGATGTCCCCCACCAATGCCTGGTAGATGCCCTACATGTGAGGAGATGCTAACTTTGTGTCCTCATACTCTGCCTTCTTGACTCCGCCCCCTTTATATCTTCTTGATGGATTAATCCTTTTATCATTATAGAATATCCTTATTTGTCTCTTCTTACAGTCTTTGTTTTAAAGTCGATACAAGTATTTCCACCCTAACTTTCTTTCATCTTCATTTGCATGGAATACCTTTTTCCATCCTTTCACTTTCAGTCTGTGTGTTTCTTTAGATCTGTAGTGAGTCTTTTGTAGGCAGCATATATATGGGTCTTGTTTTTTGTTTCAGTCATTTAGCCACCCTATGCCTTTTGATTGGACCATTTAATCCACTATCATTTAAAGTAATGCTTGTTAGGCATGTCCTTATTGCCAATTTGTTCATTGTTTTCAGGCAGTTTTGTAGTTCTTTTCTGTTCATTTCTTCATCTTTTTCCCTCTTCCCTTGTGATTTGAGGATCATCTTTAGTGTTGTGTTTGGATTCCTTTCTCTTTTTTTCTGTATATAACTATTATAGGTTTTTTGGGTTTTGGTCTCTCTCTCTCTCTCTCTCTCTCTCTCTCTCTCTATATATATATATATATATATATATATATATATATATATATAATTAAGTTGATAGTATTTAAGGTAAAACTTATTCTAACAACCCTGCGTTTTTACACCCTCCCTCAAGTTTAATGTTTTTGATATCATATTTTACATATTTTTGTTTTGTATATCCATTAACTACTTATTGTGGACATAGATGATTTTACTACCTTTGCCCTTTAATCATTTTACTAGGTTTATAAGTGGTTGACCTACTACCTTTATTGTAAATTTGCCTTTAAAATGAGATTTTTTTCATTTGTAATTGTCATACTTCTAGTTCTGGTCTTCTTTCAGCTTAGAAAATGCCTGTTAACATTTCTTTATATTAAGCCTATTTATTGATGCTGAACTCTTTTAGCTTTTGCCTATCTGTAAAACTCTTTATCTCTCCCTCAAAATTGAATGATAGTCTTACTGGGTACAGTATTCTTGGTTGTAGGTTTTCTCCTTTCATCACATTGAATATACTGTGCCACTACCTTCTGGCCTGCAATGCTTCTTGTGAAAGGTCAGCTGATAATTTTATGGGACTTGCATTTTTTGTAACTAGTTGCTTTTCTCTTGCTCCTTTTAAGATTCCTTTTTTAATCTTCAAATTTGGACATTTTACTTATGTCTTGGTTTGGACTTCTTTGGGTTTATTTTGTTTGGGGATCTGCTTACTGAACATGAATGTCTGTTTCCTTTCCCAGGTTTTGGAAGTTTTTAGCTATTATTTCTTCATATAAGTTTTCTTCCCTTTTCTTGCTCTCTCTCTCTTTTCCTTAGAGGACCCCTATAATGAAAATCTTAGTAAACTTGATGTTGTTTCAAAAGTTTCTTAAACTATGCTAATTATTATTATTTTTTTTCTCTTCAACTTGGGCAATTTCCACTACTTTGTCTTCCAGTTCACTGACCTTTCCTCTGTATTATCTAATTTAGAGTTGATTACTTCTAGTATATTTTTTATTTGTTACTGCATTCTTCAATTTTGTTTAGCTTTTCTTTAATATTTTATAACCCTTTGTCAAATTTGTCATTTTTTATCCATTTTTCTCCTGAGTTTTTTAGCATGATAAGTCATTACCTTGAGCTTCTTATTGGGTAGATTGCTTATCTCCACTTTTTAAGTTATTTCTCTAGATTTTGTCTATTTTTTTTTTTTTGGAATATGTTCCTCAGTTTCCTAATTTTGCCTTATTCTTTGCATGTATTTCCATGTATTGAATAGATCAGTTACCTTTCCCAATCTGGAAAACTGGCCTTCTGTAGGAGACATCTTAGATATTCAGCATCACACTCCCCTCTGATAACTAGAGCTATATGCTCTGATGATGCTCTCTATGTGTACTGTGTGGGCCCTTCTGTTGCTGTGGGAGCAACTACTCTGGGTGAAGGGGGGGTGGAGGTTGGCCTTTGGCACTTTTGCTGCCAGGACCTGCCTTTTATGGTGTTTGCCAGCCCATTGGTGGGCAGGATTGTGTCCTAGCATAGCTGGTTGCATAGCACAGTGGATTCTGGTGCTGGTACCAGCACTCTGGTGGGCAGGTAAGCCCTGAACACAAAGAGGTTTGTAGGAGGACACCAAAATGGTGCTTGCCAGCACCAGTGTCTTTGGGATAGAACAAGCTCTGGAAAATGGCCACCACCACTATGTTTCTAAGGGGAGTCCCAGTTGCCTCCTGCATGTCTGGGAGTCTATCCAAGATCAGCTAGTGGTTGTGACACAGGCTCCTTTCAAATTAATGCTTCTACACTGGGATTTAGAGTTTATGGGATTTTGCATGTGCCATTTAAATGCAGAGTCTCTTTTTTCTACAACCTCTTGATCTCCCATACGCCAGCCCCTCTTAGTGTCAAAGCCAGACATCCTAGGGGTTCTTATTTATGATGCAGGATCCTGGGGCTGAGGAGTCTGATGTTGTGATCCAACCCTTCACTCCTTGGGGAGAATCTCTGTGATCATGACTATCCTCCCTTTTGTGGGTCAACTACCCTGGGGTCTGGGTCTTGAGTATATGACATCTTCACCCCTTCTACCTGTTTCATTGTGGTTCCTTCTTTATATTTTTAGTTGTGGAAAATCATTCTTCAGGTTGTTCTAATACATAGTTGCTCCATAAATAGTTGTAATTTTGGAGTACCTATGGGAGGAGCTGAGCTTAGGATCTTCCTACTCTGCCATCTTGGCCACACATCTACAATAATTTGGATATATTCATTTCTTAATTTTCAATTTCTAAAATTTCCCTGAGCCAATCCAACATATTTTTTTCCAATCATAGTTTTTCTGGTTTTAATCTCCTTGCTTTTCTCTCTTTCTTGAACACTGCCAGTGTGTTTTTATTTTACTTTCATTTTCTGATACTCTTTTTAAGTCCCTTTAGGGATACTATGTTATCTATATCTATATTACAGATAGATAGATAGATAGATAGATAGGCAGATAGATAATATAGATAGATAACATATATTTGAGACTGTAAAGGATTCTTTGTTAATATTCTTGCATGTTCTTGGGCAAGTTATCTTACAGTGCATGTTCTTCTTATGCTTTTTATTGTCTTATGTTTTCTTCCTCCTTTACTTTTGCTCATTGTGTGCAAATATTCTTTAACTTCTTTTTCCTACCCATACCTTTAAATTCAATTACTAGAATAAAAAATAATTTATATATCACTTTCAGGATAGTGACATCTAAGTTGGAAAACTTTTATGTTTTTCCTTAGAAGTCCAAGAAAGCATGTTTCTTGATGAGAACACCTGGGTCAATTTTTTTGCTCATCATTGTATTCTTAACCCCTATCATACTGCCTAGTGTAAAATAGATACTCAATACATGTTTTCAAATGAATAAATAAGTGACAATGTCAGTGCTCAGCATGCTATTTTAGATATCTCAACATTTTTTAGGTAATTTGTAATTTATGATTTGAGCTTTTACCAAATTTCCTATTTCACTAAGAGTAGTTTTTTTCATATTATTAATTGAGTTTCAAAAGAGAAAAATGTTGTAAAAATGCCTTTATTTCTCCATCTTTAACCAAAAGTTTCACCCATCTTTTAATGACAAGAAATTATCATTCTTTAGTTACTAGTGTACATAAATTATCACTTTTAGTATTTACAATGACTCTATCAGGTTGATATTATTATTGGGGAGACTAAGACTAAAGGAGGCTAAGCAACTTGCTAAATGTTGCAGTATTATTAGACAGAAGTCAGAATTCAAACCCACAATGTCTTTTTTCCTAACTTTAAGCTGTACATTTATGTTAACTAAGCAGTAACTTTGCTGCCTCTTTCATTCAACTACATGGAAGATGATCTGAAGAATATAGATATTAGAAATGTACTCATCTTTTGCTCTAGGAACTTATATTCTGGTTGAAGAGATCAGCAGCTATATCAAGAATAAACTCAGCTACAAAACAGTAGATGCCAAGTTATGTAAGAAAAGATAAGTACTATGTGAATTCTTCATAGTGAGGACAATCACAACTGAATTAGTCAAGAAAGGACTCATAAAGAGGTAGGATGCTAAAACTAAATCTTATTTGCAAAGCAAGTATTGGGGTCAAGCACAATACACTTGGTCACCTTAAAGTCCTTTGAAACCACTTGGAGAATATAGCTCTTTTGTTTTTTTGGTTGGGGCTGGGAATCATGGGATAAAATGTGTTGATTTCATATGTCTTCCTTCAAGAAATGTGTATGTGTGTGTGTATGTAAAATGTTGCTTCATTTATACTAAAATTATATTTTGCATGATTATGACTTGAAGGCAATGATAGTTGAATGTCAGCAGAAATTGCCAGTACAAATGTAATAGAAGCTTGTATCTCTTTCATGCTCTGAGTGATTTTTTTCCCTCCACTTATAATGTGGCATGTAAGTTTTCCTGAGTGCTGGGTGTTTGGACCTTGAAGCTTTAAGATTTTATTTTCCTCAGAATATAAACTTTGATCACATAATACAGTAGAATATTCTACTCTCAGTAGGAAAGGAATGTGATATCATAAAATTTTGTGTGAATTAATTTGGCTTCTAATTCTAGTCATATAACATTGACTATTTGGTGATCTCAGATGACCTTAGGTTATTAATATCATGAAGGCTTGGCTTTCTAATCTGTGCATTAAGAGGAATAATAACTACCTCTCAGTGTCATTACCAATGAGATAATTTATAAGACAATGTTTAGTATTATGTCTAGGTCATAGGTATTCAGTAAATGTCAGTTTCCTTCTTTCCTTGTGCTTCTCCCATCTCTTTTGTATCATTGTTTTTTTCTTCTTTTTTTATAATTAACTGTTTTCATTGTGTTAAAATATATATAACATAATTTTTATTATAACAATTTTTAAGTGTATAATACAGTAGCATTAAATACATTTCTCAGTGTTCTGTAATGACCACAGCCTTCTATATCTGAATGTTTTTATCACTGACAATAAAAACTCCTTAACAATAAAACAATAATTTTCCCTTCCCACATCCTCCCAGGCCCTGGAAAACTTTACTTTACTTTCTGATTCTATGAATTTGTCATTTTAGATACTTATATAAGTAGGTTAACACAATATGTATCTTTCTGGTAAAACCTATTTAACAGAGCATATTTTCAAGGTCTATTCATGCTGTAGCACATATCAAAATTTCAGTCCATTTTAAGACTGAATATTATTCCATTTTATGTATATACCACATTTTGTTCAGTCACTTATCTTTTGATGAATACTTGGGTTGTTTATACCTTTTGGTTATTGTGAATAATGTTTCTATCATGAACAAAGGTGGACAAGTATCTGAGTACCTGCTTTCAATTATTTTGAATTTGTATAGCTAGGAGTAGACTATTGCTGGGTCATATGGTAGTTTTATGTTTAACATAAGCTAAAACTGTCAAGCTGTTTTCTACAGTGTCTGCACCATTTTAAATTTTCTCCAGCAGTACACAAAATTTCCAAATTCTCACATCCTCATCAGCACTCATTTTCTGCTTTTTCTTTCTCTCTTTTTTAAATTATAGGCATCCTAGTAGATGTGAAGTGGTACTACATTGTGGGTTTTGCTTGCATTCCCCAATGACTAATGATGCTGAACATCTTTTCATACCTTTGTTAGCTATTTGTATATTGTCTTTGGAGAAATATTTATTCAAATCCTTTGCACATTTTTGAACTTTCCTTGTTGTTGTTGATATTTTAGGGGTTTTAAACATATTTAGAATATTAATCCTTCATCAAATATATATTTGCAAATATTTTCTTATACTATGTGAGTTGTAGTTACTCTTTCCTGATAGCATTCTTTGATACACTAAAGTTTGCTATTAATAAAGCCTAATGTACCTATTTTTTTCTGTGCTTTATTTGGCATATCCATGAAATCACTGCCAAATTCAATAACATGAAATTTTTCCCCAATGTTTTCTTCTAGGAGTTATATAGTTTTATCTCTTAAGTTTAAGTCTTTGATCATAATTTGAGTTAATTTTTACATATGGTGTAAGAGTTCAACTTTATTCTTTTGCATGTTTATATCCATTTCTTTCCCAGCACCATTAGGTAAAAAGGGTGTTCTTTCCCTATTTATTGGCCTTCGCACCATTTTGAAAATAAATTGACTATATATGTTAGGGTTTGTTTCTTGGCTTTCTATTTTATCTATGTCTGTCCTTATGTAATTACCATAAAGTTTAAGTTACTATAGGCTTGCCATAAGCTTCAAATTTTGAAAGTGTGTTTTTCTTTCTTTTTTTTTTCAAGATTATTTTGACATTCAGAGCCCCTTGTAACTCCATAAGAATTAGATGAGTAGATTTTCCATTTGTGAGGAAAACACTATTGGAATTTTGATAGGAATTATACTAAATCTCTAGTTTACTTAGAGTAGTATTGTCATCATAATAATGTTATCTTCTAAACCATGTACATGAGATGCCTTTCCATTTATTTCAGTCTTCTTTAATTTGTTTTAACAATGTTTTGTACTTTGCAGCATACAAAACATTCACCTCCTTGGTTAGATTTATTTCTAATACTTTTTGATGCTATTGTAAATAGAATTGCTTTCTTAATTTCATTTTTGGATTGTTCATTGCTGGTGTACAGAAACACAACTGATTTTTTGTGTTGTTCTTGTATACTGAAACTGCTGAATTTATTAATTAGCTTTAGTAGCTTTTGTGTGGATTTGTTGGGATTTTCTACATATAGGATAATGCCATATTCAGATAGAGACAGTTTTAACTCTTCCTCTCAATTTGGATACCTTTTATTTATTTTTTTCTGCCCCTAAGCTCTAGCTAGAATTCCAGGACAATGTCAAACAGCAGTATGAAATGTGAACACCCTTATCTTGTTTCTGATGTTGGAGGAAAACTTTCAGTCTTCACAATTGATCTTAATGTCAACTGTGGGTTTCTTATTAATACTACTTTTTCATGTTGAGGGGATTTCTCACTGTTGTTAATTTTCTGAGAGTTTTAATCATGTAACAGATTTAGATTTTATCAAGTACATTATTTTCCATTAACTGGGATAATCATGTGCATTTTTTTTTGTTCTATTAATGTGACATATTACACTGAAATTTCTTTTATGTTTACCTACCCTTGCACTCTTGGGATAAATCCCATTTGGTCATGGTAAATAAGATTTGTAATACTCTGTCGATTCTATTTGCTAATATTTTGTTGAGAGTTTTGAACCTATATTTATAAAGGATAGTGACATGCAATTTTCTTTTCTTGAGGTTTCTTTATGTGACTTTATTATCAGTGTAATGCTGGCCTCATGAAATGAGTTAGGATGCATTCCACTGTATTCAATATTTAGCAAAAGTTGAAAAGGATTACTACTGAATATTTGTGTTTGTTAGAATTCACGGGAGAGGCCGTATTATCCAAAACTTTTCCTGGTTGGCATGTTTTTGTTTACTAATTTTTTTTTTAACTTGCTATTGTTTGGTTGAGATTTTCTGTTTCTTTTTGAGTCAGTTCAGGCAGTTTGTGTGTTTCAAGGAATTTGTTCACTTCTAGATTATATAATAAATTACTGTACAACTGTCCATACTATTCTCTTTTATCCCTCTTATCTTTGTAAGATTGATAATGGTAATATCCCCAGTTTTATTTCTGATTTTAGTTATTTCCTTCTCTCATTTTCTGTGTTAATCTAAAGTTTTGTTAATTTTCTTGATTGTTTTAAAGAACCAACTTTTGGGTTTACCTATCTTATCTATTGTGTTTCTATTCCTTATTTCTTTATATCTTATATAATATTTATTATTTTCCCTTTCAGCAAGCTTTGCATATAGCTTACTCTTCTTTTCCAAGTTTCTTAATGTGTAAAGTTTATCTATTGATTTCAGATTTTTCTTTCTTTAATAGGCATTTCTGCCAACTGTTTCCCTCTGAGCACTGCTTTTTATGTACTGCATATGTTTTGGTAGGTTTTGTTTTTATATTTTTTAATTAATTTATTTTTTTTATTGAAGTATAGCTGATTTACAATATTGTGTTAGTTTCAAGTGTACAGCAATGTGATTCAGTTATACATACATATATATCTTCTTTTTTCAGTTTCTTTCATCTTATATATTATTATATAATATGCAGTATAGTTCCTGGTGCTATACAATAGGTCCTTGTTTTTTATCTATTTTAAATATAGTAGTGTGTATATGTTAATCTCAAACTTCTAATTTATCCTTCCCCCCACTTTCCACTTTGGTAACAATAAGTTGGTTTTTATGTCTGTAGGTCTATTTCTGTTTGTATATAAATTTATTTGTATCATTTTTTTTAGATTCAATACATAAGTGAAATCATATATTTGTCTTTCTCTGTCTCACTCACTTCACTTAGTATGAAAAACTCTCAGTCCAAACATGTTGCTGCAAATGGCATTATCTCATTCTATATTTTTATGGCTGAGTAATATCCTATAGTCTATATATACCATATCTTCTTTACCCATTAATCTGTTGGTGGATATTTAGATTGCTTCCCTGTCTTGGCTATTGTAAATAGTGCTGCAATGAATATTGAGGTGTGTATATATTTTCAAATTATGGTTTTCCCCGGATATATGCCCAGGAGTGGGATTGTAGGATCATATGGTAAATCTATTTTTTGTTTTTTTTTAAGGAACTTCCATACTGTTCTCCATAGTGACTGCAACAATTTACATTCCCACCAATATTGTAGGAGGTTTCTCTTTTCTCCACAAGCTCTCCAGCATTAATTATTTGTAGATTTTTTCATGATGGCCATTCTGACTGTTGTGAGGTGATACCTCATTCTAGCTTTGATTTGCAATCTTCTAATAATTAGTGATGTTAAGCACTTTTCATGTGTCTTTTTGGCATCTGTATGCCTTCTTTGGAGAAATGTCTATTTAGATCTTCTGCTCATTTTTTGTTTGGGTTTTTTTTTTTTTTGGTATTGAGGCATATGAGCTGTTTGTATATTTTGTAGATTATTGGAACATTTGCAAATATTTTCTCCCATTCTGTAGGTTTCCTTTTCCTTTTTTTATGGTTTCCTTTTCTGTGCAAAAGCTTTTAACTTTAACTAGGTCCCAATTGTTTATTTTGTTTTTTATTTTCATTACTCTAGAAGATGCATCCAAAAAGATATTGACTGCTATTTATGCAAAAGAGTGTTTTGCCTAAGTTTTACTCTAGGTGTTTTTTATTCTCCCGTCTTACATTTAGTTCTTTAATCTATTTTGAGTTTATTTTTGTATATGGTGTTAGAGAATGTTCTAATTGCATTCTTTTACATGTAGCTGTCAGGTTTTCCCAGCACCACTTATTGAAGAGAATGTCTTTTCTCTATTGTGTATTTCTGCGTCTTTTGTCACAGATTAATTAACCATAGGTGGGTGGGCTTATTTCTCTCCTGTTTCATTGATCTACATTTTTGTTTTTGTTCCAATATCACACTCTTTCGATTACTGTAGCCTTGTATTATATTCTAAAGTCAGGGTGCCCTTTTCATCCCATTCTGTTTTTCTTTCTCAAGATTGTTTTAGCTATTCAGGGTTTTTTGTGTTTCCATACAAATTGTAAAAATTTTGTTCTTGTTCTATAAAAAAATGCTATT
The DNA here is from genome assembly GCF_005190385.1 of Monodon monoceros. Lineage (NCBI taxonomy): Eukaryota > Metazoa > Chordata > Mammalia > Artiodactyla > Monodontidae > Monodon > Monodon monoceros. The sequence goes on along the minus strand of NW_021703779.1, from coordinate 69,083,298 downwards.
GTTAATTTGATAGAGATTACATTGAATCTGTAGATTTCCTTGGGTAGTATATTTGCTTTGACAATATTGATTCTCCCAATCCAAGGACACAGTAAATCTTTCCATCTGTTTGTGTTGTCTTTGATTAGTTTCATCAGTGTATTATAGTTTTCAGAGTATAGGTCTGTTGCCTCCTTAAGTCAGTTTATTCCTATGTATTTCAAGAGTTTTAATGTGATGGTAAATGAGATTGTTTCCTTAATTTATCTTTCTGATGTTTCATTGTTAGTGTATAGAAACACAATGGATTTCTGTGTATTAATTTTGTATCATGAGACTACTGAATTCATTGATGGCCTCTGGTAGTTTTCTGGTAGAGTGTTTAGGCGTTTCTTTCTTTAAAAAAATTATTGCTGTATAGTTTATTTACAATGTTGTGCTAGTGTCTGCTATACAGCAAAGTGAATCAGTTTTACATATACATGTATCCACTCTTTTTTAGATTCCTTTGCCATATAGCTCACTGCAGACTATTGAGTAGAGTGTACTGTACTATACAGTAGGTTCTTATTAGTTACCTATTTTATATAGAGTAGTATGTATATTTCAATCCCAATCTTCCAATTTATCCCTCCCTTTCCCCCGGTAACCATAAGATTGTTTCCTACATCTGTAACAGTATTTCTGTTTTGTAAATAAGTTCATTTGTACCATTTCTTTTTTTAGATTCCACAGAAAAACGATATCATGTGATATTTGTCCCTCTCTATCTGACTTACTTCACTCAGTATGACAATCTCGAGGTTCATTCATGTTGCTGTAAATGACATTATTACATTCATTTTAATGGCCAAGTAATATTCTACTGTATATATATATATATATATATACCATATTTCCTTTATCTACTCCTCTGTCAGTAGACATTTAGGTTGCTTCCATGTCCTGGCTATTGTAAATAGTGCTGCAATGAACATTCGAGTGCATGTATCTTTTCAAATTATGGTTTTCTCCAGGTATATGCCCAGGAGTGGGATTGCTGTATCATATGTAGCTCTATTTTTAGTTTTTTAAGGAACCCCCATACTGTTCTCCATAGTGGCTGTACCAATTTACATGCCAACCAACAGTGCAAGGGTATTCCCTTTACTTCACATGCTCTCGAGCATTTATTTTTGTAGATTTTTTTGATAATGGCCATTCTGACTAGTGTGAAGTGATACCTCATTGAAGTTTGACTTGCATTTCTCTGATAGTTGGTGATGTTGAGAACCTTTTCATGTGCCTTTTGGTTATTTGTATGTCTTCTTTGGAGAAATGTCTCAATGTCTATCTTCCATGATAGATACATTTACATTTTTGATTTGCTTTTGTTGTTGTTATTGAGCTGCATGAGCTGTTTGCATATTTTGGAAATTAATCCCTTGTTGTTCAGTTTGTTTGCAAATATTTTCTCCCATTCTGTGGGCTGTCTTTTCATTTTGTTTATGGTTTCCTTTGTTATGCAAAAGTGTTTTAGTTTAATTAGGTACCATTTGTTTATTTGTGTTTTTATTTTTATTACTCTAGGAGCTGGGTAAAAAAGATCTTGCTGCTATTTATGTCAGAAAGTGTCCTGCCTCTATTTTCCTCTAAGAGTTTTATAGTATCCGGCCTTACATTTAGGTCTTCAATCCATTTTGATTTTATTTTTGTGTATGGTGTTAGAGAGTGTCTTAATATTTTTCTTCTACATGAAGCTGTCCAGTTTTCCCAGTACCATTTATTGTAGAGAATGTCTTTCCTCCATTGTATATTCTTGCCTCCTTTGTCATTGATTAGTGGACTGTAGGTGCATAGGTTTATCTCTGGGCTTTCTATCCTGTTCCAATGATCAATATTTCTGTTTTTGTGCCAGTACCATACTGTTTTGATTACTGTAGCTTTGTAGTATAGGGTGAAGACACGGAGACTGATTCCTCCAGGTCCGTTCTTCTTTCTCAAGATTGCTTCTGTTATTCAGGATCTTTTCTGTTTCCTTACAAATTGTAAGATTTTTTTCTAAGTCTGTGGAAAATGCCATTGGTAATTTGATAGGGATTGGATTGAATCTCTAGATTGCTTTGGGTAGTATAGAAATTTTGATAATATTGATTCTTCTAATCCAAGAATATGGTATATCTCTCCATCTGTTTGCATCATCTTTGAGTTCTTTCAACATATAGTTTTCTGAGTACAGGTCTTTTTCTTCCTTAGGTAGGTTTATGCCTTGGCATCCTAGGTATTTTATTCTCTTTGATGCAATGCTAAATGGGATTGCTTCCTTAATTTCTTTTTCTTATTTTTCATTGTTAGTGTATTGGAATGTGAGAAATTTCTGTGTATTAATTTTGCACCCTACAAATTTACCAAATTCATTGGTTAGCTCTAGTGTTTTTCTGGTAGCATCTTTAGGATTCTCTATGTATAGTATTATGTCATCTGCACACAGTGACAGTTTTACTTCTTCTTTTCCAACCTGGATCCTTTTTATTTCTTTTTCTTCTCTGATTACTTTGGCTAGGACTTCCAAAACTATGTTGAATAAAAGTGGCAAGAGTGGACATCCTTGTCTTATTCTTGATCTTAGAGGAAATGCTTTCAGTTTTTCACCATTGAGAATGATGCTAGCTGTGGGTTTGTCATATGTGACATTTATTTTGTTGAGATATGTTCCCTCTATGTCAACTTTCTGGCGAGTTTTTATCATACATTTATGCTGGATTTTATCAAAAGATATTTCTGTGTCTATTGAGATTATCATGGGTTTTTTATTCTTCAATTTGTTAGTGTGTTGTATTACCCTGATTTATTGATATTGAAAAATCCTTGTATCCCTCAGTTAAATCCCACTTTTATCATGGTGTATGATCCTTTTAATGTATTGATGGATTAAGATTGATGATATTTTGTTGAGGGTTTTTGGGTCTATATTCATCAGAGATATTGACCTGCAATTTTTTTTCTCTCTTTTTTTTTTTTGATTTCTTTGTCTGGTTTTGTTATAAAGATGATTGTGTCATCATAGCATGAGTTTGTAAGTGTTCTTCCTCTGGCAATTTCTGGAGTAGTTTCATAAGATTAGGTGTTAACTCTTGTCTAAATATTTGGTAGAAGTTGCCTGTGAAGCCATCTTGTCCTGGATTTTTGTTTGTTGGGAGCATTCATTTACAGTTTTAATTTCAGTATTTGTGATTTGTCTGCTCATAGTTTGTATTTCTTCCTAGTTCAGTCTTGGGAAATTGTACCTTTCTAAGAATTTGTCCATTCCTTCTATGTTGTCCATTTTATTTGCATATAGTTGCTTGTAGTAGTCTCTTATGGCCCTTTGTATTTCTGTGGGGTTGGCTGTAACTTCTCCTTTATCTTTCCTAATTTTACTGATTTTAGCTCTCTTTCTTTTTTTCTTGATGAGTCTGTCTAAAGGTTTATCAATTTTGTTTCTCTTTCAAATAACCAGCTTTTAGTTTCATTTATCTATTTAAATTATTTTCTTAGTCTCTATTTCATTTATTTCTGCTCTAATATTTACCATTTCTTTTCTTCTACTAACTTTGTGCTTTGCTTTTCTTTCTCTCATTGCCTTAGATGTAAGGTTAGGTTGTGTGTCTTGTTTTCATTTTTTTAATTTTTGGGAATTTTCTAATTTACCTAGTGACTTATTATTTGACCTATTTGCTCTTGAAGAGTATGTGTTTTATTGTTTGTTTGTTCGTTTTCATATATTTGTAAATTTTCCAATTTTCCACCTGTTATTCTTCTCTAACTTTACCCCATTGTGGTAAAAGGTGATGATTTGTATGATACTTATATTTTTCAAATATATTGTGGGTTGTTTTATGGTCAAATAATGATCTATCCTGGAGAATGCTCTATATATATTTCCAAAGAATGTATGCTGTGCTGTTGTTGAAGTGTTCTTTACATATGTGTTAGTCCTAATTGGTTTAGTTTATTGATTAAGTTTTTTATTTCCTTACTCATCTTATGTCTCATTAATGCTATGGAAAGTGAGATATTGAAGTTTCCAACTATTATTGTATTATAGTCTATTTCTTCTTTAATTCTGTCAACTCTTCTTTATATATTTTGATGATCTTTCATTACACATGTAAATATTTATAATTGTTATATGTTCTTCATGTATTGAGACGTTTATCAAAATATAATTTCCATATTTTTCTCTTTTAACAATTTTTGACTCACATTATATTTTACCTGATATTACCCAGCCACCCAATGTCTGTTTTCTTTACTATTTGCATGGAATATCTTTTCACATCCTTTTATTTTCAATCAAAGTGTGCCTTTGGATCTAAAGTGACTCTCTTGTAGCACCGTATTGTTGAATCAAGTATTTTTTAATGCATTCTTTCAATCATTTTTAATCCATTTATATTTGAAGAAATTAACGGTAAGGTGGTTGTCACATTATTATTTGTTCTCTATATTTTTATAGATTATTTTGTCTCTCATTTCCTCCATTACTATCTTCTTTTCTGTGTAGTTGCCTTTTTTTTGGTAGTGAAACATATTGATTTTCTTCTCCTTTCATTTTTGCAGGCATTTTATTTGTGGTTACCAAGGAGATTACATTTAACATCCTAATGTTAGAGCCATGTAATTTGAATTAATACCAACTTAACTTGAAAAACATATAAAATGATGTCTCTATACAGCTTCATTTCCCCTTTTTCTTTTGTAGTTGTCACACATTATATCTTTATATGTTGTGTATAAATCTTTATTATAATTTTTTAAAAATATTGTTGAAAATGAAAATAAGCCTTGCAAACTAAAATCACAGTAACACTAGCTAACAATTCCCCATGTAAAACCTTTGCTAGAGGTATTTCTTTCTTCATGTGCCTTCAAGTTACTGTCTAGTGTCCTTCCATTTTAACATAAAGGACTCCTTTTAACATTTCTTGCAGGACAGGTCTAGTGTTAAAAAAAACTCCCTCAGCATTTTATAAAATCTGAGAATATCTTTATCTCTCTCTTATTTTTGAAAGGTAGTTTTGCCAGATACAGAATTCTCAAGTGACAGTATTTTTTTTTCTTTCAACAGTTTGAATATATCAACCCACTTGCTTCTTGCCACCAAGGTTTCTGATGAGAAATCAGATCATAATCTTTAGCATCCTTTCTATGTAATGAGTTACTTCTCTTTTGCTGATTTCAAGAGTCTTTCCTTGTCTTTATTGTTTGACAGTTTGATTATATTTCTTTCTGTGGGTTTGAATTTATCCTATTTGAAGTTTACTCAGTTTCTTTGATCTGTGGATACATGTATATTAACACATTTAGGAAGTTGTCAACCATCATTTTTCAAGTATTTTTTTCTTCTTTTTATTATTGAAACATAGTTGATTTACAATATTGTGTTCAGGTGTACAGCAATTTAATTTAGATATAAATTTTAGATCATTTTCCATTATAGGTTATTAAAATATATTGAATATATATTTTCTGTGCTGTACAGTAAATCCTTGCTTTTTATCTATTTTATGTATAGTAGTTTGTATCTGTTAATTCCATGCTCCTAATTTATCCCTCGTCCCTCTCTGATTACCCTTTGGTAACCATAATTTTATTTCTATGTTTGCAAGTCTGTTCCTGTTTTGATTATAGATACATTGGTATTATTTTTTAGATTCTACATATAAGTGATATCATATAATATTTGTCTTTATCTGACTTACTTCACTTAGTATAATATTCTCTAGGTCCATCCATTTTGCTGCAAATGACAATATGTCATTTTTTTATGCCTGAGTTATATTCCATTGTGTGTGTGTGTGTGTGTGTGTATCACATCTTCTTAAACCAGTTATTTGTTGATGGGCACTTGTGTTGTTTCCATGTCTTGGCTATTGTAAAAAGTGCTGCTATAAACTTTGGGGTGCATGTATGTTTCTTTCCCAGATAAATGCTCAGGAGTTGGAATGCTGGATCATATGGTAGCTCTATTTTTACTGTTTTGAGGAACCTCCATACTGTTTTCTATTTTAGTTGCACCAGTTTAATATCACCACCAACTTTTTCCCTACACCCTCTCCAGCATTTATTATTTGTAGACTTTTTGATAATCAATATATTGACTAGTTTGAGGTGATACCTCATTGGGGTTTTGATTTGCATTTCTCTAATCTTTAACAATGTTGAGCATCTTTTTTATTTTTGACAGTAAGTCAAGTTTATTTGTTTTCACAGAACATACCAATAAACCTCATAGTCACTCTCTAACAGCCCACCAACCCCACAGTCACCCCTTGTGGGTAACTTAGAGGAGACTGAAGGCCAAGGACTTTATTTTCAATGGTCCACTGAAGCCTCACACAGTAGACCCATGAGTTGAGATGTTGTAAGACCAATGTTGAGCAGCTTTTCACATGCCTGTTCGACATCTGTATATCTTCTTTGGAAAAATGTATATTTAGCTCTTCTGCCCATTTATTGATTAGGTGGTTTGTTTTTTTGATATTGAGTTGTGTGAGCTCTTTGTATATTTTGGATATTAGCCTGTTGTCTGTAACATCATTTGTAAATAGTTTCTCCCATTCCATAAATTGTCTTTTTGTTTTATTGATGATTTCCTTTGTTGTGAAAAAGCTTTTAAGTTTGATTACATTCCATTTGTTTATTATTTATTTATTTATTTTTGCCTTGTGAGACTGATCTGAGAAAATATTGCAGCTATATATGTCTAAGAATGTTTTGCCTAAGTTCTCTTCTAGGAGTCTTATGGTGTCATGTCTTTATTTATATCTTTAAAGTACTTTGAGTTAATTTTTGTATATGGTGTGAGGGATTTTTCTAATTTAATTGATTTACATGTGGCAGCCCAGCTTTCCCAACATCACTTGTTGAAGACACTGTCTTTTCTCCATTGTATATTCTTGACTCCTTTGTTAGAGATTAATTGAATGTAGGTGTGCAGGTTTATTTCTGTGTTCTCTATTCTGTTCCATTGGTCTATGTATCTGTTTTGTGCCAATATCATGCTGTTTTGATTACTGTAACTTAGTAGTATTGTCTGAAGTCTGGGAGGGTTATGCCTCCAGGTTTGTTCTTTTCCCCCAGGATTGCATTGTCTCTTGTGTTTCCATATAAATTTGAGGATTGTTTGTTCCAGTTATATGGAAAATGTCATGAGTATTTAGATAGGGTTACATTAAATATGTAGATTTCTTTCAGTACTATGACCATTTCAAGAATATTAATTCTTCAAATCTAAGAGCATGGGGTATCTCTCCATTTCTTTCAATAATCCTCATTACCTTTTTCAATATTTTATAGATTTCAGCATATAAGTCTTTCACCTTCTTGTTAAGTTCATTCTTAGGTATTTTATTTTTATCTACTCCATTTTAAATAGGACTTTTTAAACTTTCTCTTTCTGATAGTTCACTTTAGTGTAAAAACTTTCAACAGATTTCTATATATTAATTGTATCCTGCTACCTTGACAAATTCATTTATTAGTTCTAAGAGTTTTTATGTGAAGTCTTTAGAGTTCTCTATAAGGAGTATTATGTCATCTTCAAATAAGGACAGTTTTACCTCTTCCCTTCCAATTTGGATAACATTCATTTCTTTTTCTTGTCTCATTGCTGTGGCTAGACCTTCAAATCCCATGTTCAATAGAAGTGGTAAGAGTTGTCATCCTTGTCTTGTTCTTGAAATTATTGGGAATGTCTCAGGTTTTCACCACTATTATGTTGGCAGTGGGTTTGTAGTAAATGGCTTTTATAATGTTGAGGTATGTTCCCTCTATACCCACTTTGGTGAGAATTTATTCATGAATGCATATTGAATTTGTCAAATGATTTTTCTGCATCTATTGAGATGATAATATTGTCATGTGGTCTTTTGTTGTTGTTGTTGTTAATGTGGTGTATCATACTGATTGATTTGTATATGCTCAACAATCCTCATGAGCCTGGAATGAATCCAACTTGACCATGGTGTATGATCCTTTTTAGGTATTGTTGGATTTTGTTTGCTAATATTTTGCATCTCTATTCATTAAAGATATTGGCCTGTATAATTTTTTTTTTAGTGTCTTTGGTTTTTGTATCCTTGTGATTGTGGCTTCATAGAATGAATATGGAAGTGTTCCATCTTCTTCAATCTTTTGGAATATTTTTGGAAGGATAAGTAAAAGTTCTTCTGTGTGTGTTTTGTAGAATTCCCCAGTAAGGCCATCCAGTCCTGAACTTCTGTTTGTGGGAAGTTTTCATTTGTTTGTTTTTGTTTTTTTTACAGATTCTATTTCACTTCTAGCAATAGGTCTGTTCAAATTATTTGTTTCTTCTTGATTCAGTTTTAACAGACTGTATGTTTCTAAAAACGTGTCTATATCTACTAGGTTGTCGAATTTGTAGGCATATAAGTGTTCTTAGTATACTGCTGTGATTTTTTATATTTTGGTGATATCAGTTGTTATTTATCCTCTTTCATTTCTTATTTTGTTTATTTGTGTCTTGTCTATTTTCTTGTTGATAAGCCTGGCTAGAGTCTTGTTGATTTTATTTATATTTTCAAAACAAAACAGCTCATGATTTTTTATCTTTTTAAATTTTAGTCTCTATTTATTTCCTTGTTGATCTTTATTTTTTCCTTCCCTCTGCTGACTTTCCATTTTGTTTGTTCTTATTTTTCTAATTCTTTTATGTGGTATGTTAGATTGTTTATTTGAGGTTTTTCTTGTTTCTTGAAGAAGACCTGTATGGTATGAACTTCCTTCTTACATAGATTTTATGAGGTTGTATTTTTTTTTTTTTTTTTTTTTTTTGTGGTACACAGGCCTCTCACTGCTGTGGCATCTCCCGTTGCAGAGCACAGGCTCCGGACATGCAGACTCAGTGGCCATGGCTCACGGGCCCAGCCACTCTGCGGCGTGTGGGATCTTCCTGGACTGGGGCATGAACCCGTGTCCCCTGCATCGGCAGGTGGACTCTCAACCACTGCACCACCAGGGAAGCCCAAGGTTGTATTTTTTATTGTATTTCTAGAAGTATTTTTTGATTTCCTCTTTGATTTCATTATTGATCTATTAATTTTTTAGTATTCTGGGGTTATTTTTGGCCTCCATATGTTCATTATTTTTTGTTTTATTTGTCTTTCTGTTGTTAATTTCTAGTTTCATATCATTGTGGTCAGAAAAGATGATTGAAATAATTTCTATCCTTTTAAATTTGTTGAAGCTTGTTTGTGACCTAGTGTGTGGTCTATCTTAGATAATGTTCCATGAGCTTGAAAAGAATTTTTTTCCTGGATTTTGGGGATGTAATGTCCTGTGGATATCAATTAAGTCCATTTGGTTCATTGTTTTATTTAGGACCTCTGATGCTTTACTGTTTTTCTGTCTGGAATATCTGTCCGTTAATGACAGTGAGGTGTTAAATATTTCTACTCTTGTTGTATTCTTGTCAATTTCTCCTTTTATGTCTGTTAGTATTTGTTTAATATATTTAGGTGCTCCTATATTGGGTGTGTATATGTTAACAAGAGTAATATCCTTTTCTTGTATTGATCACTTTATCATTAAATAATATCTTACTTTGTCTTTCTTTAAAGACTTTGTTTTAAAGTCTTTTTGTCTAATATGAGTGTTGTTACCCGTGTTTTTTGTCATTTCCATTTTCATGAAATATCTTTTTTAATCTTCTGACTTTCTATCAATTTTGTGTCTTTGGCCCTGATGTGAGTCTCTTGTAGGCAGCATATTGCAGCTTCTTGTTTTTTATCCAAGCTGCCAGTCTATGTCTTTTGATAGAAGCATTTAATCCATTGATATTTAAAATAGTTATATGTATGTATTTATTGACATTTTAATGCTTGTTTTCCAGTTGATTTTGTAGTTCTTCTTTGTTCATTTCTTTTTCTGTTTGTTTTTCCTTTTGTGCTTTGATTGTTTTCTTTTGTAATATGCTTCTCTTCCTTTCCTTCTGATTTTTGTGAATCTATTGTTTGTTTTTGATTTGTTGTTATCCTAGTGTTCAAGTATGTTGATCTATAACTATATCTACTTGCTTTAGACTAATAGTCATAAAAGTTCAAACACATTCTAAAAGAGCTACATTTTTTACTCCTTTACCCCGCATTTTGTGAATTTTGTAACTTATATTACATCTTCATGCTTATATTTTTGCTGTTATTTGTAGTTATAATCACTTTTACAAAACACTTTATTGTTTTTAAATTATGTACTGGCTTATTTAACTGAACTTCAATTCTTTTATATATTCACCTTCCTTATTGTGATTTTCTCTTTCCTATAGATTTGTGCTTCTTTTCTATTTAGAGAAGACGCTTCAGTATTTCTTTTAGGGTCAATTTAGTATTGCTGTATTATTTTAGTTTTTATTTGTTTGATCATTTTTTATATGTCCTTCTATTCTAAATGATAATCTTGCTGTGTAGAGTATTTTAGGTTTCAGGTTATTTTCCCTTTCAGGACTTTGAATATATCATGCTACCCCTTCTGACCTGTAAGGTTTCTGCAGCAAAATCAGCTGACAACCTTATAAGTGTTCTGTTTTAAATGACCCTTTGTTTTTCTCTTGCATTCTTTAGACTCCTGTCTTTGTCTTTTACTTTTGACATTTGAATTATGATATATCATTTTGTAGATCGTTTTGGGTTCAACTTGTTTGTGACCCTCTGTGCTTCCTGTCCCTGGATACTTCTTTCCTTCTTAAGGTTTGGAAAATTTTCAGACAAAATTTTTTAAAATACATTTTTGATCCCCTTCTCTTTCTCTTCTCTTTCTGGAACCCCTATTATGCATAGGTTGGCATGTTTTGTGTTATCCCATAGATCTCTCTCTCTCTCTTTATTTTTTTTTCCTTTATTTTATCTTTCTATCTGCTGTTATGATTGATTGATTTCCTTTAGTCTGTCTTCCAGATTACTTATTTGTTCTTCTGCACTATTTAGCCTGTTATTCATTGTTTCTAGATTGGTTTTTATTTTGGCAATTGAGTATCTAATATTGATTGATTCCTCTAGTTTTTTGTTATAGTGGTCTACATTTCTATCAATAATCTTTCTTAATTCTCATAGCATTTTTATTACCTCCTTTTTGAACTCCAAGTCTAGTAGACTTGTGAAGTTGATTTCAATATTAGTTCTTTCAGGAGATTTCTCTTGTTCTTTTACTTGGGAGTAGTTCTTCTGCTTTTTCATTTTACTTAACCTTATATTTTTCTAGATTTGAGGAGAAACAGTTATCTACCATGGTCTTGAAGGGCTGTTTTCATGTGGAAGCATACCTGTTTAGAGTATATAAGTCCAGTATTTTTGGTGTGAGGGCTGTTTTTGGTATGGATGCCAACCACATCTTTTCTCAGAGTGTGCTGGTCATTATTCTCTTGATAGGAAATGTGATTTGTGTTGTCATGTCCAGAGTCTGCACTGGAACTTGGGTGGGGCTTTCTCTTTACTCCTGTGGCTGTACAACCTTGTTGGTATTAGGGCCTGCCCCCCTGTTTTTGGAGTACAATCCTTGAAAGTCTGATTCAATATGTCTCTCTTGCCCTTGAGTGCATACTTTGTCCCAACAGAGTTGAGGTTCCCATGGTCACAGCATACCTGTGCACTTCCCATGCAGGCATTCACAGTTCCACCCAAAGGCAGTCCAAGTTTGTGTCCCTTTCTCTGTTGTGTTCATTCCAGACTTAGTACTAGGCCGTGGTGTGAAATAACCTGGTGCTGGGGGCCTGGGTGCTGTGACTACAGGAATTGAGGTGGTTGTGCTGCTGTCTGGGACCTGAACAGCCTCTGTGGCAGGCCTCTTTGAAAAGATATTTACCCAAGATCTGGTTCCAAGCTGCAGTGTGGGGTGGGGTGAATTGGAGAGCTCCTGCTGAGAAACAAATCTCCTCCCCAGGGATTGTCTGCAAGAGATATGCGTTTCTGTGGTGCAACCTGGTTTGTGTGCTGAGAAAATGCTCTGCTTTTTGACCTGCTCCCAGCTTTGTATTCATTGATGATGGGCTCAGAGGCAAGAGCAACCCCCGCAGTGTGCCTGCCCACAAAGTCCACAACAGCTGGACCATCCCCCACCATATTTGCACTGACAATGGGCTCTGATGCTCAGCCTGGACCACACCCCAGGCTGTCTTGGCTGTCTCAGAGCAGCTAGACTGTGTTTTCTCCCAGTGCCTGACCACCTGAGATTCAGCACCTATCTGCTGCATGTACTAGCAGCCCTTCCCTATGTGCATTTTGGGCTTGGAAGTGTGGAGCAGTAGAAGCTGTCAGTGCAGGCCTCTCTACACCCTGATTGTTAGCAAGCCACCACATGCCTACTCCTTGCAAGCAGATTCCAGGTTCTCCAACCCCTCTATCTGTCCCAACCTACCTCCCAGAATAAAGGGGGCTCCCCAAGGCTAGGGCCTATGTGGACCTTTCCTCCTCCACAGCTCCCTCCCCAGGGCACCAGTCCCATCCTGATGCCTTTTTTTTCTGTCCTACCCAGGTACATTGAGATATTTTTTGTGGTTTGGTTGTATAACAGACCTTCTGCCAGTTTCCAGTTAGTTTCCTGTTAAAATTGTTCCACATTCAGATATATTTTTGATGTGTTTGTTGGAATTGGTGAGTTCCACATCCTCCTACCCTGCCATCTTGATCCTCTTCCTATTTCTGCCATTTTCTCTCTCTTTTCTTCTTCTGGTATTTTCACAATGTGAATATTGGTACATTTGAGAATGTAGCACAAGTTCTTTAGGCTCTGTTCACCTTTCTTTACTATTTTTTTCCTTTTGTACCTCAGGTTCAATGATTTTAATTGTTCTACCTTGAAGTTTACTGGTTCTCTGTTTTGCTTGCTTAAATCTTCCCTTGAGTGTCTATAGTGTAGTTTTTACTTCAGTTACTGTACTTTTCCACTCCAGAATTTATTTATGCTTTTTTATAATGCCTATCTCTTTATTAGTATTCTTATTTTTTTGCATACATTGTTTTCCTGTTTTTTTCCATATCTTCCTTTAGCACTTTTACCTTTTTTTAGTCAGTTCTTTTAAAACTCTGTTCTATAACTCCAGTGTCTTGGCTTCTTCAGGTATATTTTCTGTCAATTTACTTCAGTTATTTGAATGGACCATACTTTTCTGTTTCTTTGTATGCCTTTTGACTCTTTTGTTACAAATTGGATATTGGAATCTCATAATGTGTTAATTCTGGGAATCAGATTCTACCCTTTCCCTATAGTTTGCTGTTTTTTATTATGTTGTTTTGCTGGTTTTGCTGTTGTAGTGTGTCACTGTGCCAAGGATCAGCCTGAGGTGAAAACTTAATATCTTGTTGGATCTTTTATGAGCTTGTGTCTTTCCCAGAGCATGTATGGTGGACTTCCAAATCCCCCAGTATATGCAGTTTTTTTTTCAAATGTCAAAAAAGCAGGGACAGATTATTTACATCCCCTGGATGCTGCTTTAACCAGTTTGGGTTGAAACTATGGCAGCCAGCTACTATGACTATACTTCAGTTATCACAATCGGAAACCCTTACTCAGAACTCAGAACCCCAATATTTGGAGGACAACATTCTTATTGGTTACCCTGGCTCTGGCAAAACACACAAGAACTATGTGGTTCTAGTCTCAGGGCTTCCTGCCACAGATCTAAGTGGGAGAGGTGGGTAGCCACTATCACAGTGTGGGCAGAAAATGACCAATATTAACCAAAATTTACCATCCAAGCTTTCCCCCAGTAGCTGCAGGCATTCAAATAGATTTCAGAGTTCCAAAATAGTTGTTTCAGACAGATTCTGCCAGTACAATTGTTCTCTCAGTGGAAAGACAGGTTTCTGGTGCTTTCTATTCTGCCATCTTCTATAATATCACCTCATATATCACTGTTTTTGTCTTACTTTTTCTTGCTTCTTTACCTCAACTAAAAGAAGGAAATCTGCAAGCAGTATTTGAAGAGCTCCCTATATTTACTATCATGTGCTTCTATCCCAGATCAGCTCTTCTCTTACCTACATATTACCATAATTAACCCTTACATATGTATGTTCTTATCTTTTATATAGCTTTTTCACCTGAGTCATAGTTCTCCTATGAACTTTCTCCTCTATATATTAAAAATTCTATTCCACAGGGAAGAAACTGAGGCTCAGATAATTTAATGATTTGCTCAATATCATATAACTAGTAAGAGTGCAAGGCAGCTTAGAGGGAAATTAGTTCTTGCTTATACAAGGACTTGACAAACGGACAAGTGTTCAAATTTGATCTATGAGACCACAGAGTATAGATCTCGTATGAATGGGAGAGGTCGCAGGCTTATCAGATATTGTTGGACATCCTTAGATTCACTGTACTATTCCAGACCTCTTCTAGGCCTATAAATCCATAGGTTTATAATATTATCTTACCTGATTTATTTACCTAGAAAACCCCTACCCATTTTTCAAGGTCCAGATCTCATATCACGCACCTTATGAAGCCTTCCTCCGATCTTATGCAGGTTGTTCTCTTCTCTGCACTTTCCACTGTGATTTTTATGCAATTCTTGTTTATGCAATTCTTATTTAGAATATATCACATTTTATTGTGTTTTCTTTTGTTCACATGTGTGTCCTTCTACTACACAGTAAACTCCTTAAGAGTAGGGACCATGTTTTACTCATTTTGCATCTTCAGTGCCTGTTATTGTGTCTTGTACATAACTTATGATGGATGAATGATTTATGTCCCTCAGTTTCCTCATCTGTAAAATGTGGCTAAAAGTGATATCTACCTCTTATGGCTATAGTGAGGAATAAATAAAGTGAAGTCTATGTAAAGTGCTTAGAATAGTGCCTAGAGTATAATTAGTGACCTATAAATGTTAATTATTTTTTATTATTATCACAAATATGATTATTAAATTTATGTTAAATTATATTGGAAAAGTAAAGACAAGAATACAGTTCTCAAAGTCTCGTGTGACTTCTACTACTCCAGACCACTCAGCTATCTCTTCCTGAGCATGGCTGCTAAGTCTTTCCCATCCACAGTCCCTTATAGTGCCTCAGATGAGTCCAGTCTCTTTAGGCAATGCATCGTGTTCAGGATCTTTCTTAAAATTTTTCTCCATTAATCCAGCCATGATAAGTCCCACTTCCTGAGTTTTAATTTATATTAAGAGAAAAAAAGTATCAATAAGTTTTAATCAGCTAAACATAAATTCTTCACTAGTCATTATGTGTTTTGATCATCTGCAATATATAAAATGGCATGATACATTGACTTGAATAAAAAAACCTGTTCCCAGGAAGCCTTTTTGCATGAAATATGAAATTAAAAATTAACAAAATATTTAACAAACTAGATTCTCCCAGTCTTCTAGCTCAGGGGCTTTGACAGTTTTTTAATATAACTAACATCAAGAAAATATATTTTATACCATTACTTGTTATAAAATGTACATGTAAATACACACTATACAATATACACTTGTATGTATAGATAAAAATATAAAAGTTTCACAAACCTGAATAATCTTAAAACATGCTGTGCTATTTTCTACTCTATCCTATTTTTTTAAAATGTATTGAAGTATAATTGATTTACAGCACTGTGTAAATTTCAGGTGTATAGCACAGTGATTCATATATATACGTGTGTGTGTGTGTGTGTGTGTGTATATATATATATATATATATATATATATATATATATATATATACTTTTTCAGATTCTTTTCCCTTAGAGGTTACTACAAAATATTGAGAATAGTTCCTTGTGATATACAGTGAGTCCTTGCTGGTTATCTATTGTATACATAGTAGTCTGTATATGTTAATCCCAGACTCCTAATTTATCCCTCCCCCACCCCCATTCCCCTTTGGTAACCATAAACTTGTTTTCTGTGTTTGTAAGTCTCTTTCTGTTTTGGAATTAAGTTTTTTTTGTGTCCTTTTTTTCTTTTTTTTAGATTCCACATAAAAGAAATATCATTTGATATTTGTCTTTGTCTGGCTTACTTCACTTAGTATGATAATCTCTAGGTCCATCCATGTTGGTGCAAATGGCATTCTTTCATTCTATTTTATGGCTGAGTAATATTCTTTTGTATATATATATATATATATATATATATATATTGATATTTATATATACAGTAAGTCCCCTACATACGAACCTTCAAGTTGTGAACTTTCAGTGATTCAAACGTGCATTTGCATGTCAAATCTGGTGTACATTGTCATGTGTGTGCATCCTCTACAAGTGGTTGTGTTTTTGTGTACTTTACTGTACAGTACTGTATAGAGTACAGCAGTACAATACCTTTATTTCAAGCCCAGAACTTGTGTCATCAACATTAAGTGTGAGTGAAATTGCAGCTTACACTCCATCAACTATTGCTGACGATCCTTCAGCTCTACCATCTCCCCCCTCTTTTCCCTCCCCCAGTCAGTAACTCTTCTTGCCTGTTAACTGATGCCAGCCCCTCTATACCTGCTGCTGTACTATACTACTGTACTTTTCAAGGTACTGTACTGTAAGATTAAAAATGCCCCCTTTATTTTTTGTGTTTGTTTGTTTTGTATGTATTATTTTTGTGAAAAGTATTATAAACCTATTACAGTACAGTACTATGTAGCCGATAGTGTTATTTGGGTACCTTTGTTGGACTTACAAACAAATTGGACTTATGAATGGACTCTTGCAATGGAACTCATTCATATGTAGGGGAACTTACTGTATATCACATCTTCTTTGTTCATTCATCTGTTGATAGAAATTTAAGTTGATTCCATGTATTGGCTATTGTAAATACTCCTGTAGTGAACATTGGGGTGCATGTATCTTTTCAAATTATGTTCTTCTCCAGATATGTGCACAGGAATGGGATTGTAGGATCATATGGTAACTCTATTTTCAGTTGTATAAGGAACCTCCATACTGTTCTCCATAATGGCTCTACCAATTTACACTCCCCCCAACATTAAAGGAGAGTTCCTTTTTCTCCACATCCTCTCCAGCATTTATTATTTGTAGACTTTTTGATGAAAAGAAGAAGTAAAGCTTTCACTGCTTACAGATGACATGGAACTATACCTAGAACATCCTAAAGATACTACCAGTAAACGAGTAAAGCTCATCAACGAATTTGGTAAAGTTGCCAGATACAAAATTAATACACAGAAATCTGTTGTATTTCTATACACTAAAAACAGAAGATCAGAAAGAGAAATTAAGGGAACAATCTCATTAAAATCACATCAAAAAGAATAAAATACCTAGGAATAAACCTACCTAAGGAGGCAAAAGACCTGTGCCCTGAAAGTTATAATATACTGATGAAAGAAATCAAAGAAGAGGCAAACTGATGGAAAGGTATACCATGTTCTTGGATTGGACAACTCAATATTGTCAAAATGACCATACTACACATGGCAATCTACAGATTCAATGCAATTCCTATCAAATTAATAATGATATTTTTCACAGAACTAGAAAAAAAATAAAACTTGTATGGAAACACAAAAGTTCCTGAATAGCCAAGGCAATCTTGAGAAAGAAAAACTGAGCTGGAGGGATCAGGCACCCTGACTTTAGACTATACTACAAAGCTACAGTAATCAGAAGAGTATGGTACTGGCTCAAAAACAGAAATATAAATCAAGGGAACAGGATAGAAAGCCCTGTAATAAACCCACCAACCTATGGTCAATTAATATAAAACAAAAGAGGCAAGAATATACAATGGAGAAAGGACAGTCTGTTCAATAAATGGTGCTGGCGTCACTGGACAACTACATGTAAAAGAATGAAATTAGAACATTCTCTAACACCATACACAAAAATAAACTCAAAATGGATTAAAGACTTAAATGTAAGACCGAATACTACAAAACTCTTAGAGAAAAACATAGGCAAGACACTCTTTGACATAAATCACAGCCATATCTTTTTCAATATTTCTCCTATAGTAAGGGAAATAAAAACAAAAATAAGAAAAAGTGACTTAATGAAACTTAAAAGCTTTTGCACATTAAAGGAAACGATAAATGGAATGAAAAAACAACCTAGTAATGGGAGAAAATATTTGCAAACAATGTGACTGAAAAGGCATCAATTTCCAAAACATACAAACAGTTCATACAGCTCAATATCAAAAAAAAAACAAACAACTCAATCGAAAAATGGGCAGAAGACCTAAATAGACATTTCCCCACAGAAGACATACTGATGGCCAGAAGACACATGAAAAGATGCTTAACATCACTATTTATTAGAGAAATGCAAAGAAAACTACCATGAGGTATCACCTCACAGTTGTCAGAATGGCCATCATCAAAACCTCTATTCTATTTTATTTAAAAATGCAGGTCATGCCTTGTTAAATTGATTTTATTACCCAATATTGTATAGCAGTTCACTTTTCAAAAACACTGTTCATATTAAACCACTTCAATCTCTATTACACAGATAATAAAACTGAGTCCAAGGAGCTGTGCTTATTGTTGCACAACTCATATTGGAATCATGTTAAAATACTGGGACAGTAAATTCTGATAACTTTCCTGATATCTGGAAACCCTTCTATAATACTTTGAATAAGTACTTAAGCGATGTTTCAATGCTTAACACAGTTTCCACTCAAGAAGTGTTTGTTGAATTACTTTGCTGAATCCATGACTACTATGTAGGTAGTCACTTATTAGCAGTACTAACAGAGTAAAGTATACTGAGAATACTTGGAAAAGGAGTCTCTGGAAAATTACTGGAAGGAGCAATTATTAAAACTATGATTGGAAATCAGTGTAGTAAAACCCAAATTCAATACAAGATAAATCCAGTGTGAAAAATATGGAAGTCATCAAGAAGAGCTTTATTAAATCCTGAGAGATGGGAAACAGAAATGTAGAGTATTAATGGGATATTTAAACATTACATATTTTTGGAGGAATTCAGAGTGTCCCTGGAGTACTGCCTAAAAGGCACCTTCACTCTTCGTGGAAGCATCACAAATGTGATAGGTTTTCAGTTTTAAGGTTTCCTTGACTATTCATTTTCAGTACTGCATCAACTACTTCTGTCATAAAAGAGCTTCCCATGTTTTTGTGACATTTTTAAGGCAATGAGTTATCCCAGGGTCCAGTGACTGAGGCAAAGTTGCAAATTTTTTGACACTTAAAATATAACAATAGTAGTGGCTGACAATTAGGGACTTGTTTCGGTCCAGTTATATTTTTTGAATTCTGTTTCATGTGTTTTACTGGTTTATTTTGTTGATGTTGAAAATATATATTACATTTTTAGTGGGCAATTAAGTTGGTTAAAGTAAACAGTTGTTTGCAAAACATGATAGGGTTTTTGCTGTAATGTTTTATTTTGGAAATCAACATGTGGGTGTCTCTAACGTAGATTGATAGAGATGAAATAATTAACATTATTAAAATATTGATTTTTTAAAGCAGTGTGACATTCAACAAATTCCCAAAAGATGAATTTGTTTAAAAAATAATAAATGAAAATAATCTACTGAGAAAGTTATGTCTGTAAAAATGGCCAATAAACCCAAATTTCCCAATGTTTCTAATGCAAACTGCACCCAGGAAAACTGCTTTAATCTCCTAATGCCTGTATGTTCACAGTTCGCTACTTATAATATGTTATATTCAGTAATTTCTACTTTTATACAATCTACGTCTTTTCTTCCTAGAAAATAAGCTAGCACCTCTTTTTCCAATTAATTTTTCAGTTAAACTGAAGCTGGACCTCTGTGAATGAAGGATGGGAAAGAAAATCAAAGTAATCAAAGTAATCAAAATATCATAACCAAATGAATTTCTTTCTGTGATTCTTTAGGATTCTGCATTTTTCTACAGGCTTTTCTTTGCTTACAAATGTCTACAGCTAGACCCATCTCCCTGCATATTTTAAAGACTAGAGATCACATTGTTAGTTTCCCATAAAATATTAAAATATATTTTAAAAATAAAAATACACTGGAGGGACTTCCCTAGTGGCACAGTGGTTAAGAGTCCATCTGTGAATGCAGGGTACAAAGGTTTGGTCCTTGGTCTCGGAAGATCCCACATGCTGTGGAGCAACTAAGCCCGTGTGGCACAACTACTGAGCCTGCGTACTGCAACTACTGAAGCCTGCATGCCTAGAGCCTGTGCTCCGCAACAAGAGAAGCCAGCACAATGAGAAGCCAGCACACTGCAACAAAGAGTAGCCCCCGCTCGCCACAACTAGAGAAAGCCCATGTGCAGCAACAAAGTCCCAACACAGCTAAAATAAATAAATAGTAAATATTTTTTAAAAAGAAAATACACATACACTGCAATTTTGAATTAGTCAGTGCATTTATATACACATTATTTTGGAGGGAATTTTAGAAGATTTGAGATTTTTTTTCTTGATTTCATTTTTTGAAAAAATTCAGGTTTCTTTTGTGAAAAAAAGGGCAACAAAATCTTCTTTGCATCATGTCTTTCTAAATTTAATAATATGTTTGTGTTTGACCAGAAAGAGTTTTTTATTTCTTCAAGATGTTATAAACAGAAGTTACTTTGTCCAGGAATTATCAAATTACAGTGAAAAAGCTGGAGTGCTTTCATTATAAAATTCAGTATTTTTCCTATTACAGGAGGATTTCCTATATGTCAGAGTGAATCATTTTAGAATTGGGAAGACAAATGCTATTGCTAGTTTTATTTTTATTGCTTCATAAGTTTATACATTTTAGAGTTGGCAAAGTCTGTAAGAATGTTATAATTTGAAAAAATAATTTTTTTAAATCAGAAGGTTTTTTTTTAAAATCAAATACCTGGGAGAATGATTAAAATTTGCAAGATTGAGAGAAAAAGGGTGACTATAATAGGAAAGAATAATATAGATATACAGAATTAATGGAAATACAGAATAAAGAATAATGATAGTGAGAAAAGGAAGCTGAAGAGGGGAGGAAGGAAGGAAGGAAGGAAG
Source organism: Monodon monoceros (assembly GCF_005190385.1). Lineage (NCBI taxonomy): Eukaryota > Metazoa > Chordata > Mammalia > Artiodactyla > Monodontidae > Monodon > Monodon monoceros. The sequence continues at coordinate 69,062,355 of NW_021703779.1, read as the reverse complement.
GAAGGAAGGAAGGAAGGAAGGGAGGAAAGAAGGAAAGAAGGAAGGAAGAAAGGAAGCTAGCTGGTGGGGGGGAAGAAGAAATTAATAGATAGCTTTATTTTTAATCTCATCAAGCTATGTGTCTAGTTCTACTATCATATTGCCAAATAAAACCATTATTATTCTTCCTTAAAGGAAAACTATTGAATTTATTTTCATCCCAAATGAATATTTTGAGAATCATGATCTTAAGATTGTGTGATATCTAGTGTTATTTACAAAAAACTTCTTTATAAATTATTCTATAATATTCTATAATTATCTAGTTTCAGACTGTTAAAGTTAAATAAAATGTCAACTTTCATATGAAAGGTTAGCACTAATACTAGAGTTTACAATATATGATAGGAATAACTAATTAAACACACCAGAATTGGTATTGACATATATATGCCGCTGTGTATGAAGTACATAACAAGTGAGGACCTGCTGTATAGCATGGGGAACTCTACTTGGTGCCCTGTGATGACCTGGATGGAAGGGAAATCCAAAAGGAAAGGGGAATATGTATACATATGGCTGGTTCACTTCACTGTGCAGCAGAAGCTAGCACAGCATTGTAAAGCAACTATACCCCAATACAAATAAATATTAAAAAATAAAATGCAAGGAAACAAATAGATAAATAAATAAATACTCCAGAATTAAGAATGGACTAAAAGTTATCAATTCAGAAGGGATAGCAAAATATGACATTAATATAAATCTCTAGAGTAATTTTCTCTTAATTTATGGGTTTTATAATATATGGGCAGGAAGAACCACAAAGGAAGTCACTAGATAAAAGACAAATATAATTAAAAGACCAAAATTTAACATGTTTTTATCCTCCCCTTTCCTTCTAAATGTGATGTGAATGACAATTAGGTGGAAATTATCCTTTCTCCCTATATACTAGCAACTTTACCATTTTAATGGTTGCTTATATTCATTGAAATGAGTAGCTGAAAATATATCCCAACTTCCAGCTAAGATAAATGTTATTTAAAGAACAGGGATTTTATGGAATATGTCAAAAGAAGCATAAATAGCATCTTAAAAGACAGACTATAAGTTTAGTAACACATCACCAGAAAAAAAGAACAACAATACTGTTATTTTCTAACTATAGGCTAACTAAGATGACTAAGCTGAGTAAATATATAAACATTTATATTGGAAGTAAAAACTACTAGCAAAGGTATTTTATTGTGAAGCCCAAACACAAACTTGGATTTTTCCACTGCTCTAGGCAGCTCAGCTTCTATCCTGAAGGATATCTTACCCTTATGTGCTTTGGCAGAGCTCCAGGGTCCCCAAGGAGAAAGCAATATCTCGATTTACATATCAAAGCAAAATAAGGATCAAAACTTATTAGACCTCTAAGGAGATGTGAAAGGACTCTGTGAATTAGAAGTCTCAACAATTTTCTTCCCCAAAATCAAACTACTTCTTTGTCACACAATGCTTAGTATACTGTAGTATTTCTTGCATAGAGGCAACCAAGATAAGCCTAAGAAAGAGTTAATGATACTATGCAAATGGTTATTGAATTAGTTTAAATAAATGTTTTGAGTAAAGATATAGGGAAAGGAGATGTCAGTCCAAGGATCTGGGCCCATTCTAATGGTTTTACTGTTTTGGACGTCTACAGAGTTACACAGAGAAGTGGCTAATTGCAGTTCTGCACTTCATGAAAAAGGATGAATGCCCCATAAACCAAAAGGTACTTAATTTGTTTTTTACTGACTATTGAAGAATATTTGTAATGACCATCTCAATTTTTACATATTTAGTAGAATGCAGTTTCCATTTTGTAGCTTTCTGCTCTTTGCACAGCCTGCAGTATACAGTGCAGTAAGCAGAAACAAATGCTGAGTTAGGGTGTGGTTCAGAAGCCTGCCTACCCTAGATGTCTTCAGCAAGGTTTTTTTGCTCATACAGCAATAAATGCTTCCTATGAAGATATTAAAAATAAAGAAGGCTAAAAATATAAATTAAATAATCATAGTTCTCAACAAACAGTACATAAAGCACTCATTAGAGGTTAATATATTTTTTCAGATATTTTTACAAAGATTTTCACAAGTGTACAAATATTTCTTTTCACAATCAAATTGTGTCCTCTGTCAACTTTTAACCTTTCTAAAATTGCATGTTTTCCTCCACTGTATTTAATTAACAGGAAATAAAGGTTCTTTTATTTTTAAATGTCATCTTCACTTCAAACTCCCCCTCTTCAATGAAATTACATTCATAACACTAACCATGATAATTCTTCATATTTATGAAGTGCTTTTACTTCCTTGTAAAATTCCTTTGAGGAAGGCAGAGAAAGGACTAACAGCAGACACTCCAGACCAGACTGAGATTGAACTCTTGTTTTCCCTTCCATCAAACACAGTTTTCTTTGCTACCTCCTCCCCCCTCCCCTTCCCACTCCTCCCTTCTTCCTCCTCCTTCTTCTTGCTGCCTTCTTCCTCCTCCCCTTCTTCTTCTTCTTCTTCTTCTTCTTCTTCTTCTTCTTCTTCTTCTTCTTCTTCTTCTTCTTCTTCTTCTTCTTCTTCTTCTTCTTCTTCTTCT